>NC_042961.1:15762777-16062777 GCF_901001165.1 Salmo trutta | reverse complement strand
GAGCTGGGGGCAGAGGGAGGTCTATAGCAAGCGGCAACAGTGAGAGACTTGTTTCTAGAAAGGTGAATTTTTTGAAGTAGAAGCTCGAATTTTTGGGGTACAGACTTGGATAGTAATACAGAACTCTGCAGGCTATCTTTGCAGTAGATTGCAACACCACCCCCTTTGGCAGTTCTATCTTGGCGGAAAATGTTATAGTTAGCGATTTCAGGGTTTTTGGTGGTTTTCCTAAACCAGGATTCAGACACGGCTAAGACATCTGGGTTGGCAGGGTGTGCTAAAGCAGTGAGTAAAACAAACTTAGGGAGTAGGCTTCTAATGTTAACATGCATGAAACCAAGGCTTTTACGGTTACAGAAGTCAACAAATGAGAGCACCTGGGGAGTGGGAGTGGAGCTAGGCACTGCAGGACCTGGATTAACCTCCACATCACCAGAGGAGAAGTAGGATAAGGGTACGGCTAAAGGCTATACGAACTGGCCGCCTAGCACGTTTGGAACAGAGAGTAAAAGTAGCAGGTTTCTGGGCACGATAGCAAAGATTCAAGGCATAGTGTACAGACAAAGGTAAGGTAGGATGTGAGTACATTGGAGTTAAACCTAGGCATTGAGTAATGATGAGAGAGATATAGTCTCTAGAGACGTTTAAACCAGGTGATGTCATCGCATATGTAGGAGGTGGAACAACATGGTTGGTTAAGGCATATTTAGCAGGGCTAGAGAATCTACAGTGAAATAAGACAGTAATCACCAACCAGGACAGTAATGGACAAGGCATATTGATATTAGAGAGAGACATGCGTAGCCAAGTGAACATATGAGTCCAGTGATTGGTTGGGCTGACTGGGGACACGGCGATTCAGACAGTTAGCAGGCCGATGCTAACAAGCTAACAGTTAGTAGGCCGGGGCTAAACAAGCTAGCAATTAGCAGACCGGGGCTGGCAAGCTAGCAGTTAGCAGTGAGAACATTGTATTTGTTCTCTTGTCTGGGAAAATGGCTTCAGTCACGCCATTTTCCTGACATCTTTCCTTAATGTCTGTCGAGGAACAAGAGCTATGCACCGTGTGTCATCACAGCTCATCGCGAACCCACTCCAGATAGTCTCACTCTAGCGCTGGATACCAAACAGCAGATAGCACACTGCTTGCTGTCAACTAGCACTGCCAGAAATGAGTTTAAAATGGTATTATCTATAATATATGGGAGCCTCTTCTATTTTTATTAATGGTGATGACAGCCTACATTCCTTATAGAGAGGGAGGATCATTATTGGAAATGAGTCCATGTTGATTGAATTATTGGGATGTTTGAAAAAAAAATCCATGAGGGGTGAAGATTATGTTTAGTAAACAAAATTGTACTCTGACAAGAGCAATTTAGGATTAAGTGAAATCTAGGAAGAGATACTACCACTATTTTACAGTAATATACAGTGCCGTGAAAAAGTATTTCGCCCTTTATGATCTTTTTTTTGCATAGTTTTGATACTGAATGTTATCAGATCTTCAACTAAAACCTAATATTAGATAAATTGAAGCTCAGCTTACAAATAACAAAAAAATATACTTATTTCAAATTTAAATTTAAATTAACAAAGAACTGCAACACCCAATTGCCCTGTTTGAAAAAGTAATTGACCCCTTACACTCAATAACTGCTAGTGCCACCTTTAGGTGTAATGACTGCAACCCTTGCTGTAGTTGTTGATCAGTCTCTCACATTGCTGTGAAGGAATTTTGGCCCACTCTTGCATGCAGAACTGTTTTAACTCAGCGACATTTGTGGGTTTTCAAGCATGAACTGCTCGTTTCAAGTCCTACCACAACATCTCAATTGGGATTAGGTCTGGACTTAGACTAGGCCATTCAAAAACTTCCAATTTGTTGCTTTTTAACAATTTTCATGTAGACTTGATTGGGTGCTTTGGATAATTGTATTGCTGCATGACCCAGCTGTGCTTCAGCTTCAGCTCAAAGATGGATGGCCTGACATTATCCTGTAGAATTATTCTTCGCCTAAAATGACATACCCAAATCTAACTGCCTGTAGCTCAGGACCTGAAGCAAGGATATGCAGATTCTTGATACCATTTGAAAGTAAACACTGAAGTTTGGGGAAATGTTAAATTAATGTAGGAGAATATAACACATTAGATCTGGTAAAAGATCATACAAAGAACAGACTATTTTTTCTGTACCATCATCTTTGAAATGCACGAGAAAGGCCATAATGTATTATGTCAGCACAGGCACAATTTAGATTTTGTCCACTATACGTTTTAGACTGATCCAATGAACCATTGCATTTATGTTCAAAATGTTGTATCAAGACTGCCCAAATGTGCCTAATTGGTTTATTACTACATTTTCAAGTTCATAACTGTGCACTCTCCTCAAACAATAGCATGTTATTATTTCACTGTAATAGCTGCTGTACATTGGACAGTGCAGTTAGATTAACAAGAACATTTCCCAGGACATAGACATATCTGATATTGTCAGAAAGCTTAAATTCTTGTTACTTACAACCTCATGCTAATCACATTAGCCTAAGTTAGCTCAACCGTCCCGCGAGAGACCCACCAATCCTGTAGAGGTTATTAAGGCAAGTCATCCAGGTCCTGAAGCAGCAAAGATCCCAAACCATCACACTACCACCAACATGCTTGACTGTTGGTATGAGGTTCTTACTGTGGAATGTAGTGTTTGGTTTTCGCCAGACATAATGGGGACCCATGTCATCCAAAAAGTTCACTCAAGTTTGCCAAAAAGCACCTGGAAGCACCTGAATGATCACCAATACTCTTGGAAGAATGTTCTATGGACAGATGAGTCAAAAGTATAACTTTTGGGGTGAAAGTATAACTTTTCATGCTTGAAAACACACAAAGCAGTTCTGCATGCAAGAGTGGGCCAAAATTCCTCCACAGCGATGTGAGCGACTGATCAACAACTACAGGAAGTATTTTGTTGCAGTCATTGCAGCTAAAGGTGGCACAACCAGTTAGAGTGTAAGGGGGCAATTACTTTTTCACAAAGGGGAATTGGGTGTTGCATACATTTGTTAACTAAATAAATAAAATAATTTAATTTGTTATTTGTAAACTCAGGTTCCCTTTATCTAATATTAGGTTTTGGTTGAAGATCCGATAACATTCAGTATAAAGAAATATGCAAAAATAGAGAAAATCAGAAAGAGGGCAAATACACTACATGACCAAATGTATGTGGACACCTGCTCGTCGAACATCTCATTCCAACATCATGGGCATTCAACTTTATGCTATACAGAAACCTAGCCTAAAACGCCAAACAGCAAGCAATGCAGATGTAGAAGCACGGTGGCTAGGAAAAACTTCCTAGAAAGGCAGGAACCTAGGAAGAAACCAAGTGAGGAACCAGGCTCTGAGAGGTGGCCAGTCCTTTTCTGGCTGTGCTGGTGGATATAAGAGTACAAGGCCATTTAAGGCCAGATTGTTGTTCAAGATGTTCAAACGTTCATAGATGACCAGCAGGGTCAAATAATAATCAGTGGTTGTAGAGGGTCAGTACCTCAGGAGTAAATCTCAGTTGGCTTTTCATAGCCGAGCATTCAGATGTCGAGACAGCCGGTGCAGTAGAGAGAGCGAGAGAGAGGTAGCGAGAGAAAGAGAGAGAGGTAGCGAGAGAGAGAGGTAGCACGTAGCGAACCCCGTCCGGTGAACAGGTCAGGGTTCCCTAGCCGCAGGCAGAACAGTTGAAACTGGAGCAGCAGCACGACCAGGTGGACTGGGGACAGTCAGGAGTCATCAGGCCAGGTAGTCCTTTGGCATGATCCTAGGGCTCAGGTCCTTAATACTGACTTGTTGGAAAGGTGGCATTCTGTGACGGTGTCACATTGAAAGTCACTGAGCTCTTCAGTAAGGCCATTCTACTGCCAATGTTTGTCTATGGAGATTTCATGGATGGGTGCTCAATTTTATACACCTGTCAGCAACGGGTGTGGCTGAAATAGCAAAATCCACAAATTTGAAGGGGTGTCCACATACTTTTGTATATATCATGTATAATGGCCTGAATCATTATATTTAGGGGTGTCGTTATCTTTTTCTGACAAGAACTCACTGATTCATCTCATCAGGGTGAGACTTAGGATTTTAGTTCCCTTAATAGGCTTTTCATTCAGCAACTTCAGATAAAAAAGGTTAGCTTGACCTTGTGAAATAAAAGGAGTGTACCTTTTTAACCATGCTTTGATGATTACTCTAGAAAATTGAAATATTTTAAAGTCAAAACAAACTTGAAATACAGCTAAATTAATTTATTTCCAAAAGGGGAAAGTTAGACAGCATATTCACTACAACGGGACTCATTGCAACATAACTGATCACTTGTAAAAACAACTCCACCAACCAACTTATTTGCCAGAATATACTCCTATTACCCTCTATTTCTGCTCTAAAAATACAGTGGTTATGTATACGATTGCATGCAGGAGCATACTGAATAGAGATGGCACTCAACCGTGATAATGTTCTGTATATACTGAACAATTCAAAAACGCCCATGCTGGTGTGCTCTACTGTATTAGAGAAAACCTTTTCTCAGGGCTTTGGATGAGCCTTAGCTAAGTGAGTCATTAACATCGCCAGTTTATAACTACAATAACCAAGCCTTTCTGTATTGATATCTGTGTAGGAAGAGAGCCTAGTGATGTAACAGATCTTACTTAAATGGCAGGGGCAGCAATGTTGGTCTAGGAGACCCCTCAGGCTCATCTCATTTTACTGCCAATGTTTGTCAATGGAGATTGCATGTCAGCAACAGGTGTGGCTGAAATAGTACACTATACAAAATAGTGGATTAGGCTTTCTCACAGCACTGTAGTTATTTTTAGTTCAAAAAATCTGACTGTACTCCTATCAATTTGAATCAGCTGATCAGCTCTCAAACTGGATAAAACTTTAGATCCTGATAAAAAAAAATATATACCTACATATTACAAAAACGTTCTTCAACTTTTCAAAATCTGTTGGATGGGAAACTTTTCCTGAATTAGTTTCAAGTGTTTGGGGTAAACCCATCAAACAGGGCCTTTCAGAATAGATGTTTTGTTTTTCAGTGGTTCTCAAATTCCACTGTGGTGGCATTTCCTTTATGCTAACAATGTAACTACGCAACCTTTCTAATCTCTCTCCATCTTTTTTCCATTGGACTATTTTGGTATGATGGTGTGTGGGAAAGGTAGAGCAGTACTACAAAAGTAACATCACCAAACAACCAACCTCACACAAACACACCCACCAGCACATACAACATTTAACATTCAACCACCACTTGATGTCATTAGTCAATTTGGGAAATACATCAAAATGAATTGGAATAATATATGGCAAGGAACGTCATTAACCACCATAACACTTTCCCTTCTCCGTGTGAAACTCACCCAGTAGCTGTACCCCTCGTGTCAGGCCGTAGACATCTATGAGAGCCCAGAGTGGCTCGGAGGCATGGACGCCGCTGAAGAACAGCATGGGGCTGGAGCCATTGATGCGGTAAAACACCCGACCCTTCTTGTCCACCCAAAAGGAGATGACATTGCCCTCATTGGACAGCTCCTCAGGCAGGGCCTTGGCCCAGAAGCCGTTCTGGGAGACCAGATCTGGGCAGGCATACTTGGGCAAGTTGTCTGGGTTGATGCGGGACGGGTCCTTGGAGGTGAAGCCCAGACGCAGGGCTCCGCTCCAGCAGCACTGCTTCTTAGTGATCTTTAGGGGAACAGGTAATGGGTTTGTACCATTTTTTATTTATCCTATATTTAACTAGGCAAGTCAGTTAAGAACACATTCTTATTTACAATGACAGCCTAGGAACATTGGGTTAAATGCCATGTTCAGGGGCAGAACAACAGATTTGTACATTATCAGCTCTGGGATTCGATCTAGTAACCTTTTAGTTACTGGCCCAACACTCTAACCACTAGGCTACCTGCCACCCCAATTCAATTTTGATGAAGGGAGTTAAGCTGGTGAATGACCTAAAGTCCATTCCATTAGTCGTGTTAACCTAAAATTTACCAAAATACATTATGGTTGGCCATATGTTAAAACTTTTACAAACCAAATGGTAAACAACAACACAAATAAACACATACTGTATGTCTGTTTATCATCAGACTGGATATTCTTGTCTTGTCTCATTTAAAACCTCTATTTACACTTCTTTCACCATGCAAGATAACAGTAGGCCTGTGACTCACATGGCAATGCTTCCCCTGCTCTTTCACTTGAGACATAGATGGACTGATAGGTGAAGTGGAAACTTTGGCTAAGCTGTTTTGGCCCACACAGAATCAGGGGAATAATGAAGGACAAAACGCACAGTGAGTGAGAGAGACAGACAAACAAATAAATGGAAAACAGTTAGGCTAAAGGAAAGGAAGGAAAGACAGTGTGCTGATAACCATGGTCCACTGCCCAGTCTGTCCATACCTTGAGGCGGACCTGCTCGTACAGGGCAATGGACCGGTTGCTGAAGGTGATGGCATTGCAGAAGCTGGCCTGCCTCTTGACGGTCCTCTGGGCCACGTCCATGATGATCTGGGAGCCCTTGGCACTGGGGTGGAAGAGCAGGGGAAAAGAAGACAGGCTGCTCCCACACTGCAGGATGGGCAGACATTGCTTGGTGGGCTTACGGTGATAGCGGTGGGATGTGGTGGGGAAGGGGCCACCCAGAGAATCTGAAAAGGAGGAAGCATAGGGGGAGTTACTGTAGATATACAGATCTACAAAGAATATTACTATGGCATCCACTGTTTAAATATGCACGAAGCCAAAATAACAATGCATTAGCAACATTCACACAATCAATAAAAACTGCCTTTCCTCAATGTTGTGATGATGACTGGGTGTACAGGTAACTGCCAAAATAAAGGAAACACCAACATAAAGTGTCTTAATAGGGCGTTGGGCACCAAGAGCCAGAACAACTTCAATGCACCTTGGCATGGATTCTACAATATCTGGAACTCTATTGGAGGGATGCGACACCATTTGTACATGAGAAATTCCATAATTTGGTGTTTTGTTGATGATGGTTGAAAAACGGCCATAGCATATGGTTTACATCATTTTCATGCTCATCATACCATTCAGTGACAACTCATGCCCTGTGCATGGGGGCATTGTCATCCTATGGGGGCAGAGCCATAGTTGCCAAAATGCCCTGTCCAGCATTTTTATACATTACCCTAAGCATGATGGGACATTAATTGCTTAATTAACTCAGGAACCACACCTGTGCGGAAGCACCTGCTTTAAAATATACGGTTGAAGTCAGAAGTTGACATACACTTAGGTTGGAGTCATTATAACTCGTTTTTCAACCACCTCATACATTTCTTGTTAACAAACTATAGTTTTGGCAAGTCGGTTAGGACATCTACTTTGTGCATGACACAAGTAATTGATCCAACAATTGTTTACAGACAGAGTATTTCACTGTATCACAATTCCACTGGGTCAGAAGTGTATATACACTAAGCTGACTGTGCCTTTAAACAGCTTGGAAAATTCCAGAAAATTATGTCATGGCTTAAGAAGCTTCTGATAGGCAAATTGACATCATTTGAGTCAATTGGAGGTGTACCTGTGGATGTATTTCAAGGCCTACCTTCAAACTCAGTGCCCGTTTACTTGACATCATGGGAAAATCAAAAGAAATCAGCCAAGACCTCAGAAAAAACATTGTAGACCCCCACAAGTCTGGTTCATCCTTGGGAGCAATGTCCAAATGCCTGAAGGTACCACGTTCATATTGACATAACCTGAAAGGCTGCTCAACAAGGAAGAAGCCACTGCTCCAAAACCACCATAAAAAAGCCAGACTACGGTTTGCAACTGCACATGGGGACAAAGATCCTACTTTTTGGAGAAACGTCCTCTGGTCTGATGAAACAAAAATAACACTGTTTGGCCATAATGACCATCGTTATGTTTAAAGGAAAAAGGGAAAGGCTTGCAAGCCGATTAACACCATCCCAACAGTGAAGAACGGGGGTGGCAGCATCATGTTGTGGGGGTGATTTGCTGCAGGAGGGACTGGTGCACTTCACAAAATAGATGGCATCATGAGGAATTCAAATTATGTGGATATATTGAAGCAACATCTCAAGACATCGTGCAGGAAGTTAAAGCTTGGTCACAAATGGACAATGACCACAAGCATACTTCCAAAGTTGTGGCAAAATTGCTTAAGGACAACAAAGTCAAGGTATTGGAGTGGCCATCACAAAGCCCTGACCTCAATCCTATAGAACATTTGTGGGCAGAACTGAAAAAGCGTGTGTGAGCAAGGAGGCCTACAAACCTGACTCAGTTACGCCAGCTCTGTCAGGAGGAATGGTCCAAAATTCATCCAACTTATTGTGGGAAGCTTGTGGAAGGCTACCCGAAACATTGGACCCAAGTTAAACAACTTAAAGGCAATGCTACCAGATACTAATTGAGTGCATGTAAACTTCTGACCTACTGGGAATGTGATGAAAGAAATAAAAGCTGAAATAAATAATACTCTCTAGTATTATTCTGACATTTCACATTCTTAAAATAAAGTGGTGATCCTAACTGACCTAAGACAGGGAATTTTTACTAGGATTAAATGTCAGGAATTGTGAAAAACTGAGTTTAAATGTATTTGGCTAAGGTGTATGTAAACTTCCGACTTCAACTGTACTTTGTATCCCTCACTCATTTCTATTATTACCTGTATGTTTCTTTAAGAACCACTTAACTCACTCTATTTTCAGAAATCCAACGAATGCAAACAAAAAGATAGGTCTTTTAGTAATCTTGATTTTCTTCTTGGATGAAAATACATATTTTTTTTAACTAGGCAAGTCAGTTAAGAACAAATTCTTATTTACAACGACGTCCTAGCAACAGTGGTTTAACTGACTTACTCAGGGGCAGAAGGACAGAGTTTTACCTTGTCAGCTCTGGGATTCAATCTAGCAACCTTCTGGTTACTAGCCCAATGCTCTAACCACTAGGCTACCTGCCACCCTGAGATAGGAGCTGCTTGGTAACCGGAGAGAAATTGTACAGCTGCAAAAAAACTCACAAAATTAGGTAATATCAGTAATTGGTAAACTCCTGTCACACCATTCATTTTTTGTTATTCCACATTTTGCCAATGGTTTATTCGGATCCCCATTAGCTTTTGCCGAAGCAGCAGCTATTCTTCCTGGAGTTCACACAAAAACAACAAGTAAGACACTGATAGACAAGAACAGTTACACAAATGTAAAATACAACAATATACAAACAACTAAAGAACAATGTGTGTGTAGATTGTGTGTCTGTGTCATTTCAGTCTCTATTGTGCCACGAGATGTTTGCTTGAGTCATTGGAGATGGAAGGGAGGTCCATGTATAATACTTTGCGTTGCCATGAATTCATTTTGGACTTGGGGACTGTGAAAAGACCCCTAGTGGCATGTCTTGTTGGGTATATATGGGTTTCTGAGCTGTATGTTATATGATTATGCAGACTGGAATTTATCACAGCAATATTTTTTATTTTACCCCTTTTTTCTCCCCAATTTAGTGGTATCCAATTGGTAGTAGTTACAGTCTTGTCTCATCGCTGCAACTCCTGCACAGACTCAGGAGAGGCGAAGGTCGAGAGCCATGCGTCCTCCGAAACACAACCCAACCAAGCCAAGCCGCACTGCTTCTTGACACAATGCACATCCAACCTGGAAGCCAGCCACACCAATGTGTCGGATGAAACACCGTACACCTGGTCAGCGTGCACTGCACCCGGCCCGCCACAGGAGTCGCTAGTGCGCGATGAGACAAGGATATCCCTGCCGGCCAAACCCTCCCTAACCCGGACGACACTGGGCCAATTGTGCGCCGCCCCACGGGCCTCCCAGTTGCGGCCGGCTGCGACAGAGCCTGGGCTCGAACCCAGAATCTCTGGTGGCACAGCTAGCCTTAGACCACTGCGCCACCCGAGAGGCCACAGTAATATTTCTAATGAAAACTAGAAGAGAAGCAGTTAATCTCTCGTCAACGCTCAACTAGGAAAGACTGACATGATGTTGATGTTACTTTTGTATGTGCAGTTAAGGGCAAGGCGTGCTGCTCCGTTTTGAGCCAGCTGCAGCTTTGCTAGGTCTTTCTTTGCTGCAATTTACATTATTACCAGACAGTAATCAAGATGGGACAAGACCAGAGCCTGAACAACTAGTACAGTTGATTTGTCAAAAATGCAGAATATATTTTTTTATAACAGATATACCCATCCCCAGCAACTTTATCAATAGGACTTGACCATGATAATTGACCATACAATGTTATATCTAGGAGTTTAGCTTCCTCAGTTTGCTCAATGGTCACACTCTTTATGTACAACTCAAATAAAATTGTATTAGTCACAAGGTTCATAAACAACAATGAATTGCTTACTTACAGGCCTTTCCCAACAATGCAGATAGAAAGAAAAGAGAAATAATAGAAAAGTAAAACACGTAATAAAAGTAACAATAAATACACAATGAGTAATGATAACTTGGTTATATACACAGGGTACAAGTACCGAGTCGATGTGCAGGGGTACAAGGTAAGAGGTAGATATGTACATATAACTAGGAATAAAGTGACAGATAAAAAAACAGTAGCAGCGGTGTATGTGATGAGTCAAAAAGGTTAGTGCGAAGAGGGTCAATGCAGATAGTTAAATAGTTAACCAATTAGCTACCTGGACTAACTATTTAACGGTCTTATGGTTTGGGGGTAGAAGCTGTTCAGGGTCCTGTTGGTTACAGCCTTGGTGCATCGGTGCCGCTTGCAGTGCAGTAGCAGAGAGACCAGTGCTGCATGGAGATTGACGCTGCAATGGATAGCTGTTTTACTGGCTCCTAACCAATTCTGCTATTTTGTTAATTTATTATTTGTTGTACAGCCCAAGCCAACTGCCCTGAGTGACACCGCACTGTACATATCTGATGTTAGAGAAGCTTCCATTGAAGAACCCTCTCTGGGATCTATTGGATAAATAACTCTCCAACCATGTGATGGCAGGTGATTGAAATCCAAAGCAAGTGAGTTTTTTCAATAACAGTTTATGATCAATAATATCAAAGGCTGCACTGAAATCTAACAGTACAGCTCCAACTATGATCTTATTATGCATTTATTTTAAGCAATCATCAGTCATCTAAGTCAGTGCAGTACAAGTTGAGTGACCTTCTCTGTATGCATGCTGAAAGTCAGTAGTTAACTTGTTCTGTGAAAATAGCATTGCATTTGGCCAAACCCAATTCTCTCCATCAGTTTACTAAGAACAGGCAGCAAACAGATTGGATGGCTGTTGGCGACAGCAAAGGGTGCTTTACTATTTTTAGGCAGTGGAATTACTTTAGCTTCCTTCCTTCCACAAACACACGCGCATGAGCAAGCACACGCGCGCACACACACACACACACACACACACCTTTAGGCTTTGGTTAAAGATATAGCACTGGTTTGATCATGAGTCTTGAAAAAAAAATATATATATATATAGAATATAGCAACAATATATACAGTGGGGTCCACAATTATTGACACCCTTGATAAAGATGAGCAATAATCGACTGTCTGAAATAAATAAATCAAATACTGAGCTATATTGTATGGTACATTTTTGGGGGGAAATTATATTTTATACTAATACAATTGCTCAGAGAAAGAGATTTTGTTTATCAAGTAACCATTTTTTTCTCAAAAAGGTAGGTGTCAAAATTATTGACACCCCTAAAGATTCTTATGAATAAAGTAGTCAAAAGTTCAGTATTTGATACCATATTCCTAGCATGCAATGATTACAGCAGTGTCTCCCGACCCCTCCTGTCTCAGCCTCCAGTAATAGTTTGTGTTGGGGGGCTATGGTCAGTCTGCTATATCTGGAGTATTTCTCCTGTCTTATCCAGCGTCCTGTGTGAATTTAAGTATGCTCCCGCTAATTCTCTCTCTCTTGGAGGACCTGTGCCTTAGGACCATGCCTCAGGACTACCTGGCCTGATGACTCCTTGCTGTCCCCAGTCCACTTGGTCGTGCTGCTGCTCCAGTTTCAACTGTTCTGCCTGCAGCTATGGAACCTGACTTGTTCACCGGATGTGCTACCTTGTCCCGGACCTGCTGTTTTCGACTCTCTCTTTCTACCGCACCTACTACCTCTAACTCTGAATGATCGGCTATGAAAAGCCAACTGACATTTACTCCTGAGGTGCTGACCTGTTGCACCCTCTACAACTACTGTGATTATTAATATTTGACCCTGCTGGTCATCTATGAACATTGAACATCTTGGCCATGTTTTGTTATAATCGCCACCCGGCACAGTCAGAAGAGGACTGGCCACCCCTCCGAGCCTGGTTCCTCTTGGTTTCTTCCTAGGTTCCTGCCATTCTAGGGAGTTTTTCCTAGCCACCGTGCTTCTACATCTGCATTGCTTGCTGTTTGGGGTTTAGGCTGGGTTTCTGTACAGCACTTTGTGACATCGGCTGATGTAAAAAAAGGGCTTTATAAATACATTTGATTGATTGACTCTACAAACTTGTTGGATGCATTTGCAATTAGTTTTGGTTGTGTATCAGATTATTTAGTGCCCAATAGAAATGAATAGTAAATAATGTATTGTGTCATTTTGGAGTCACTTTTATTGCAAATAAGAATATAATATGAATAAAACACTTCTACATGTGGATGCTACCATGATTACGGATAATCCTGAATGAATTGTGAATAATAATAAGTGAGAAAGTTAAAGAGGGTCAAAGAATAGCATAACACAAAAAAAATGACTACAAACCTACTTTGGGATGTATCTGACTTGTAGTAAATACCAAAGAATGAATCATGGGTAATAACCAGCTCCTATACACACATTCTTCAATGCAGCTCTAATTGACTCCAAATCTACTTTTCTCACATCTACCTTTTTGTAGACTGATAAGGCGTGGGTTGTGCCACTGTAAGCACTAAAAATCAACAGTTAGGCTATTCCCCTAATCTCCTTTTCCCCATTCACATCTCCCTTCAAAGCAATACAACAATGCCAAGGACATTGAGTTGTCATGAAGATATTTCTGGTGAGATCATCCCAAATAATGACTTATTCAACAGACAATTGTGTGGGAATGAGGCATATGTACCAAATGTTGTTTTATGACTTGCATTTAGCTGATTGTCAAATTAACAGTCACAAATAATATTTTATAATATATAATAATATGAAGATAATATCACAAATACCTGTTCTTTACAAACCTACAGTATAAACCAGGAGAGGTTTGGGAGCAGGTCGACACTGACCTGTCACCAGGTCACTGCACTAAAAAGCAAAAGGTCTAAGGATCAACAACCAGAGGAGAACATTTGCCTAATTAAGAGAGGTGTGTGTGTGTGTGTGTGTGTGTGTGTGTGTGTGTGTGTGTGAGTGAGTGAGTGAGTGAGTGAGTGAGTGAGTGAGTGAGTGAGTGAGTGAGTGAGTGAGAAGGAGAGTATCCCCAGCCTAATCTCTTAGGGATAGAAAGTTATTATTGCTCATGACCTATAGGGGTCAAGAACTTTCAGTGTGCCCAGGAGACATTTCAATTAGGCATCTTATATTGGCAACAGAGCATCATGGGGCTTCTACGAATGCAGTCACTTCAATTTCAAGACAGCACTATTCTGCAAGGTAAACACTCTCGTATCCATCCATGGATGTACATACAGTGGGGGAAAAAAGTATTTGATCCCCTGCTGATTTTGTACGTTTGCCCACTGATAAAGAAAGGATCAGTCTATAATTTTAATGGTAGGTTTATTTGAACAGTGAGAGACAGAATAACAACAAACATATTGAGAAAAACGCTTGTCAAAAATGTTATAAATTGATTTGCATTTTAATGAGGGAAATAAGTATTTGACCCCCTCGCAATCAGAAAGATTTCTGGCTCTCAGGTGTCTTTTATACAGGTAACGAGCTGAGATTAGGAGCACACTCTTAAAGGGAGTGCTCCTAACCGCAGCTTGTTACCTGTAAAAAAGACACCTGTCCACAGAAGCAATCAATCAATCAGATTCCAAACTCTCCACCATGGCCAAGACCAAAGAGCTCTCCAAGGATGTCAGGGACAAGATTGTAGACCTACACAAGGCTGGAATGGGCTACAAGACCATCGCCAAGCAGCTTGGTGAGAAGGTGACAACAGGTGGTGCGATTATTCGCAAATGGAAGGAACACAAAAGAACTGTCAATATCCCTCGGCCTGGGGCTCCATGCAAGATCTCACCTCATGGGGTTGCAATGATCATGAGAACAGTGAGGAATCAGCCCAGAACTACACGGGAGGATCTTGTCAATGATCTCAAGGCAGCTGGGACCAGTCACCAAGAAAACAATAGGTAACACACTACGCTGTGAAGGACTGAAATCCTGCAGCGCCCGCAAGGTCCCCCTGCTCAAGAATACATATACATGCCCATCTGAAGTTTGCCAATGAACATCTGAATGACTCAGAGGACAACTGGTGAAAGTGTTGTGGTCAGATGAGACCAAAATGGAGCTCTTTGGCATCAACTCAACTCGCCGTGTTTGGAGGAGGAGGAATGCTGCCTATGACCCCAAGAACACCATCTCCACCGTCAAACATGGAGGTGGAAACATTATGCCTTGGGGGTGTTTTTCTGCTAAGGGGACAGGACAACTTCACCGCATCATTTGACGGGGCCATGTACTGTCAAATCTTGGGTGAGAACCTCCTTCCTTCAGCCAGGGCATTGAAAATGGTTCATGGATGGGTATTCCAGCATGACAATGACCCAAAACACACGGCCAAGGCAACAAAGGAGTGGCTCAAGAAGAAGCACATTAAGGTCCTGGAGTGGCCTAGCCAGTCTTCAGACGTTAATCCCATAGAAAATCTGTGGAGGGAGCTGAAGGTTCGAGTTGCCAAACGTCAGCCTCGAAACCTTAATGACTTGGAGAAGATCTGCAAAGAGGAGTGGGACAAAATCCCTCCTGAGATGTGTGCAAACCTGGTGGCCAACTACAAGAAACGTCTGACCTCTGTGATTGCCAACAAGGGTTGTGCCACCAAGTACTAAGTCATGTTTTGCAGAGGGGTCAAATACTTATTTCCCTCATTAAAATGCAAATCATTTTATAACATTTTTGACATGCGTTTTTCTGGATTTTTTTGTTGTTATTCTGTCTCTCACTGTTCAAATAAACCTACCATTAAAATTATAGACTGTTCATTTCTTTGTAAGTGGGCAAACGTACAAAATCAGCAAATACTTGTTCCCCCCACTGTATAGCATCATTTGAATAACACATTTTGACCAGGAAATTAACCAAAGATAAAGCAGCACAGAATTTGTCATGTGTTTCTACAGAGTTATTTTCTCCATTGTTGAAACTCTTTTAGATTATGGCTGCCAAGAGAACTCCAATGAATTGTGCAGGCTGAACTGGCATAGGAAAAGTACAGCTTATTTGTCAGAGTATACACTACTGACTTGAGGTATTCACATGTCTGTCCCTGGGCTACATATAAATGATGAGTGGTTCTCTATGTACAACAATGGTCCTAAATTAAGTCATAATAAATCAAGTAACCATATTTTATTCAACATGTCAGATTGTTTGATGGCAACATAAAAGGATGTATTGTATTCAACCACTGGCCAAGCAAATGATAATGCATGACATGCCAGAACATACAAAACAAACACTTTTGGTTGACTCAAGGTCTAAAATTAGTTTACAAAAGACCTCGCAAATGCCAAATGCATTTTGCTTGTTGCTACTACTGCTGCCACAATGATAGAGTTGAATTCTTTATGCTTATTTACCTTCAGCATTACATTGTATTGTCTGAGAAGGTCAGTGCCTACCTCCTCAACTGCACAGAGGTTCTCTGGGCATGTCTTGAGAGCAATGCAGCCGGACAGAGATGTCAAGCTTAACATTGAGCAGAGACTGGGCATGATAAAGAGAAACACCACGACAAGGATCAGGCACTCAGGTTAAGGAAGGAGAATATTACTCAGAGCTCAATCGTCATTGATTGGTCAGGGCAACCAAACAGTGAAGACGGGATAGACAGAGCCAGAGACCGCCATAGGCAGTCACACCTGGCCCGCTGCCCCGCTCTGGAGTCTTTTTTCCAGACTTGACATTACGTAAACATCAGGGCTCAGTGGCCTGCTAATGTGGGACAAAAGCTCAGAGGCAGCAGCCCTGGAGAGCACAGGGCAAGAGTGTTACAGCAGCTTGGTTGTCACAATGTGTCGTCTCTGAAAGAGACAGGTGGAGGTTGGCCCTAAGCACTGATCTAATGTCAGTTTTACATTTGACCTGCTGATGGTTAAGGTTTAACTGGGTTTGGGTAAGATGTTCCTAGATCTGACTCTAAGGGCATCTGGCTGCCTAGGGCCACTGGGAAGCCTAGGGTGTGTAATACCCTGGCTGTCACAACTATAATTTCACATTTCTAATAGACTTCTCCTACCTGTGAGGTCTAATGTAAACTATAAACTTAGTGGTTTGAGCCCTGAATGCTGATTGGCTGACAGTCGTGGTATACCACAGGAATGACAAAACATTTATTTTTACTGCTCTAATTACATTGGTAACCAGTTTATGATAGCAATAAGGCACCTCGGGGGTTTGTGATAAGGGCCAATATACCACGGCTAAGGGCTGTGTCCAGGCACTCCACATTGCGCCTAAGAACAGCCCTGAGCCATGGTATATTGGCCATATACCACACACCCTCGGGCCTTATTGCTTAAGTATATCATATACTGTACATTGCACACACAATCTCTGTATCATTGCATAGCCAAGAAAGATGGATTGCATAGCTAGGAAAGCTGTTTGTGACGTTCACCAAGATGGCGCCAATAGACACCTTGTTTCAGGCTCCTTTACAAGCATTTGGCTACACCTGCAATAACATTTGCTAAATATGTGTATGCGACCAATAAAATATGAATGTTTATACAAGTTTAGAACCTCTTATTATTGCCTCATCATAGAGATCTATCTGACATGGGACAAAAAGGGCAGAAAAAAAACAAATACAATGTATTACACTATGAGGCTGTCATTGTAAATAAGAATTTGTTCTTAACTGACTTGCCTAGTTAAAATAAAAAATAATCACAGTAGAACTGCAGACTACATGCATTAATTTAGAGTAATATAACATGATTAATTAGATGAGTTATGTCAATGCATATGGTCTTGTGGAGTATCAGACAACTGATTGGACACTTGGGCAGTCAATGAGAGGCACACTGTTCACAAATACTAGGCAAGGTAAACGATTTAAATAATAATAATTAAGGAACACAATTTCTCCACATTGATAACTTCAAAATCCAGTTATAGTCAAAGTCGAGTTATTTGGCTCAATCAGCTCACATATACTTAACCATAAGTTGTCATCTGAAGAAAATATGTAGCAAATAAAAAGAGAGATAAATACTTTCAGACAATTTGCAACTATGCAAATACGAAGTTAATTCTTGAACATTCATGTTGCTGCACATAACAGAATATTGCATTGCTATAATTGTGTTTGAACGTTAGCATGCATCTAACATAAAAAAGCACACAAGTCATAGCTAGAGCATTCATAATACTTTAACTCATTTTCTTGCTGACTAATTTCTTTCTGTGAAGGATAAACTGACACTTAATCAATTTAGAATCATCCTCAACTTATGCAATTTTTGCCTCTAGGTTTTCATTGTAGCATATCCCATCAGCAACGTTTTTATTATTGCTAAATATACGCAATCAATAATCGAATATAGGCTACCCCCTCCCCCCCCAAAAGTAAAATATCCTTACCGTACAAGGTATGTCTTGTTATCTGACCTCCCATGTTTAAATACAAGGTGAGTTCCTCTTCTCTGGTTTTGTTAGATAAAATATTCACAGACATGCGCTCCTTGGCTGTCAACATAATCAGATAATCACGATTTCTTTCTCTCCAAACACCGTTTACCCTCAGTGTAGTTGGTGGCTGTCCAAGCCGATTTACATTGGACCGCAGCAGATAGGCTACAAAGCAGTCCCACACGCAGCGCAGAATAACGTTGACATTAACATAAAAGGTGGAAGTGGAGGTGGAGCTTCAAGAATAACCATTAACACTGTCGATACTACCGAGGAAGGTGCCTTCCAACTTTTCTCCTTTTGTCGACAATAGCCTACATGACCGCATTTTTCGGTAAACAAACCTAGCGCGCCCAAAACCAGCATGCACTGAGAGGAAACCAGCTATAGGAAATCTGAACGGTGTACATAGTTTTGCAAATGCAGGGAAATTCCACCAATTTACTTGTAGCTACCTTAGGATGCATTTACACAGGCAGCCAAATTATGCATTTATTTTTTCACTAATTGGACTTTTGAAAATATCTGATGTGGTTGGTCAAAAGACAAATTAGTGGAAAAATATCAGAATTGGGCTGCCTGTGTAAACACAGCTTAAATTTAATAGCTAAAATCATCTGCAATTTACACTGTATATACAAAATATGTGGACGCCCCTTCAAATGAGTGGATTTGGCTTTTTCAGCCACACCCATTGATGACAGGTGTATAAAATTGAGCACGCATACGTACAATCTCCATGGCGAAACATTGGCAGTACATTGGCCTTACTGAAGAGCTCAGTGACTTTCAACGTGGCACAGTCATAGGATGCTACCTTTCCAACAAGTCAGTTCGTCAAATTTATGCCCTGTTACAGTAGATCTGCCCCAGTCAAATGTAAGTGCTGTTATTGTGAAGTGGAGATGTCTAGGAGCAACAACGGCTCAGTCGTGAAGTGGAAGGCCACACAAGCTCACAGAACGAGAACGCTGAGTGCTGAAGCACGTACCGCATAAAAATGGTCTGTCCTCGGTTGCACCACTCACTACCGAGTTTTAAACTGCCTCTGGAAGCAATGTCAGCACAATAACTGTTAGTTGGGAGCTTCATGAAATGGATTTCCATGGCCGAGTAGCTGCACACAAGCCTAAAATCACCATGTGCTATGCCAAGCGTCGACTGGAGTGGTGTAAAGCTGGCCTCCATTGGACTCTGGAGCATTGGAAACACGTTCTCTGGAGTGATGAATCACGCTTCACCGTCTGGCCGTCCGACGGACAAATCTGGGTTTGGCTGATGCCAGGAAAACACTACCTGCCCGAATGCATAATGTCAACTGTAAAGTTTGGTGGAGGAGGAATAATGGTCTGGGGCTGGTTTTCATGGTTCGGGCAATGCCCCTTAGATCCAGTGAAGGGAAATCTTAATGCTACAACATACAATGACATTCTAGACAATTCTGTGCTTTCAACTTTGTGGCAACAGTTTGGGGAAGGCCCTTTCCTATTTCAGCATGACAATGCCCCTGTGTACAAAACGAGGTCCATACAGAAATGGTTTGTCAAGATTGGTGTGGAAGAAATTTACTGGCCTGCAAGGAGCCCTGACCTCCACCTCATCGAACACCTTTGGGTTGATTTGTAACGCCCAACATCAGTGCCCGACCTCACTAATTCTCTTGTGGCTGAATGGAAGCAAGTCCCCGCAGCAGTGTTCCAACATCTAGTGGAAAGCATTCCCAGAAGAGTGGAGGCTGTTATAGCACCAAAGGGGGGGACCAACTCCATATTAATGCCCATGATTTTAGATTGAGATGTTCAATGAGCAGGTGTCCACATACTTTTGGTCATGTAGTGTATGTCAATTGGTTTTAATGTTTATGGTCAATTGTCAATAGAGAGTTATATTAATGATGTATTTTTGTAGGCACTAACTTCGCTATGGTTCGTTGGACAAAGCCTATGGGGAAATTAATTGAGTTTTTGTAGGGTTTTTTGATAAACGCCAAAAATAAGGTCTGTGGTAAACAGACTTAGGAGATCTTATACATTTTGTTCTATGAGATAATCTTCATCAACTAATGTAACTTTTTGTGAAGTTTGAAGCGTTTAAGTAATAACAAAACACATAATGCACGTAAAGGTCATGTTAACTGACTGATATCTCATAGAACAAAATGTATAAGATCTCCTAAACCTGTGTAAACCTCAGACCTTATTTTCAGCATTTATCCCAAAACCCTAATCTCTCCCCATTCATTTTCCCCATAGGAAAGGCTGAACGAACCAGAGATAACTAATAACATTTTTTTAGGACTACAAGCTGGCGAGCTCTTCTTCCCCAAATGCTACATTCAAGTAAAGAAAAATGTCACCAGATGGATGTGCTATGATAATTTACTTTCCCTGTGTTTTTTCTGTATTGCGGTTCTCATTGTGCCTATCCTAATAGGTAGATATTTATTAATAAGATATGAATTAATGATATCGGTGTAAATATAAACCTGCACCAGTTGTTCATTTCAGTTTACAGTAGGCCTACAGTACGCACAACTTCTGATTTTGGTTGCACTTTCACTGTCAGGCAGTGGTGGTGTCACGACTTTCGCCGAAGTCGGCTCCTCTCCTTGTTCGGGCGGCGTTCGGCGGTCGACCCTACCGGTCTTCTAGCCATCGCCGCTCCACTTTTCAGTGTTCCATGTGTTTTGTTTTGTTTCCCCGCACACCTGGTTTAAATTCCCTAATCACACTACATATATATTCCCTCTGTTCCCCCCCATGTCTTTGTGTGGAATTGTTTTGTTACGTGTTTTGTGTGACGAGCCAGGCTGATTTTTCCCTGGGTACCGTGTTTAACCCGAAGTATGTTTAATTGTTAAACATTTGCATCATTGTGACTGTTGTCGCGCTTTTCACTTTTGCCATTGGTTAGAGGTTTTTTGACGCAGTTGCGTCCGTCTGTTGTTGCTTCTGCCAAATAAAGTGTGTGCCTGATCACAACTCTCTGCTCTCCTGCACCTGACTTCTATACCAGTAGGGCACAACCTGACAGAATTCCACACCCACCATGGAGTCAGCAGGAGCAGGTACCCCGGTCGGAGGGGTCGAGGAGCGCGTCCGAGAACACTCGGCGATGCCGCAACATCTCGGCGCCACGATGGATTGCGTTGTCCAGACCATGGACCGCTAGGAGAGACAGGGAGTTTCTCCAGCGCCTCGACCAGCACAACCGGGGTTACCACTACCCGTCCCTCCTGTATCCGGTCCCAGTGGGATGCGTCTCGCCCTTCCCAGGGAGTATGATGGGACGGCAGCATGGTGCCAGGGGTTCCTATTACAGCTGGACCTATACCTGGCCACCGTTCACCCGGCTCCCTCGGGAAGGGAGAGGGTGTCCGCCCTCGTCTTGTGCCTCTCGGGGAGAGCTCTGGAGTGGGTAAACGCCGTGTGGGAAGAAGGAGATGCGGCGTTGGACCACTTCGAGGAGTTCACCCTGAGACAGGGGACAAGGAGTTCGCCCTGGAATTCCGGACCTTGGCCGCCGGAGCAGGATGGAACGACAGGGCCCTCATCGACCACTACCGATGCAGCCTGCGCAAGGATGTCCGTCGGGAGTTGGCCTGCAGGGATGCCACCATCACCTTTGACCAGCTGGTGGATCTGTCCATTCGGTTGGATAACCTGCTGGTCACCCGCGGACATCCAGAAAGGGCTCTGTCGGTTCCCGCTTCCAGCACCTCTGCTCCGGTGCCAATGGAGCTGGGAGGGGCTGCGCTCAGGGAGGCCGGAGGAGGGGCCTTCATGTGCACCATCTGTGGCCGCAGAGGGCACACTGCTGGTCGGTGCCGGGTTGGTGCCTCTGGGAGTCGAGGCAGCAGGCAGGGCTCTCTGGCGTCACCCCAGGTGAGTCTGCACCACTCTCATCCAGAGCCCTCTGTTGTTCATCTGTTTGTGCATGTTTTTTTCCTGAGTTTTCCCCGCATTCCCAGCATAAGGCGCTCGTCGATTCAGGCGCGGCTGGGAATTTTATCGACAGAGCATTCGCCCTTAGTTTAGGGATCCCCATTGTTCCTGTGGTTAGACCCTTCCTGGTACACGCTCTGGATAGTTCACCATTAGGGTCTGGGTAAATTAGGGAAGCCACCATCTCCCTGGGCATGGTGACGCAGGGGGGTCACGAGGAGAGAATCAGTCTTTTCCTCATTGACTCTCCTGCGTTTCCCATGGTACTAGACCTTCCCTGGTTAGCTCATCATGACCCCACTATTTCATGGCAACAGAGGGCTTTCACAGTGTGGTCGCGAGAGTGCTCGGGAGGTGTTTAGGGGGTTCCGTTGGTGCTACCACGGTGGAAAGTCCAGACCAGGTCTCCATCGTGCGCATCCCCTCTGAATATGCCGATTTGGCTCTCGCCTTCTCCAAAAAGAAGGCGACTCAATTACCACCCCATCGACGGGGGGATTGTGTGATAAATCTCCTGGCAGACGCCGCACTTCCCAGGAGTCGTGTATCCCCTGTCACAAGTGGAGACGGCGGCTATGGAGACATATGTCTCTGAATCCCTGCGTCAGGGGTACATTCGGTCCTCCACTTCATCCGCCTCGAGTTTCTTTTTTGTGAAAAAGAAGGAGAGAGGTCTGCGCCCGTGTATTGACTATTGAGGTCTGAATCAAATCACGGTGAGGTACAGTTACCCGCTACCTCTCATCGCCAAGGCGATTGAGTCAATGCACGGGGCGCGCTTCTTCACTAAACTGGACCTCAGGAGCGCTTACAACCTGGTGCGTATCCGGGAGGGAGACGATTGGAAGACGGCGTTCAGTACCACCTCAGGACATTATGAGTACCTCGTCATGCTATACGGGTTGATGAATGCTCCATCAGTCTTCCAATCCTTTGTAGACAAGATTTTCAGGGACCTGCACGGGCAGGGTGTAGTGGTGTATATCGATGACATTCTGATATACTCCGCTACACGCGCCGAGCATGTGTCCCTGGTGCACAGGGGGCTTGGATGACTGTTGGAGCATGACCTGTACGTCAAGGCTGAGAAATGCTTGTTCTTTCAGCAGGCCGTCTCCTTCCTAAGGTATCACATTTCCACATCAGGGGTGGAGATGGAGAGTGACCGCATTGCAGCCGTGCGTAATTGGCTGACTCCCACCACGGTAAAGGAGGTGCAGCGATTTTCAGGGTTTGCCAATTACTACCGGAGATTTATCCAGGGTTTTGGCCAGGTGGCGGCTCCCATTACTTCACTGCTGAAGGGGGGTCATGTACATTTGCAGTGGTCGGCTGAGGCGGACAGGGCTTTTGGGCACCTAAGGGCTCTGTTTACCTCGGCTCCCGTGCTGGCCCATCCGGATCCCTCTTTGGCGTTCATAGTGGAGGTGGATGTGTCCGAGGCTGGGATAGGAGCTGTGCTCTCTCAGCGCTCGGGCACGTCACCGAAGCTCCGCCCCTATGCTGTCTTCTCGAAGAAGCTCAGCCCGGCGGAGCGGAACTATGATGTGGGGGACCGGGAGCTGTTGGCTGTGGTTAAGGCTTTGAAGGCGTGGAGACATTGGCTTGAGGGGGCTAAACACCCTTTTCTCATCTGGACTGACCACCGCAACCTGGAGTACATCCGGGCAGCGAGGAGACTGAATCCTCGTCAGGCAAGGTGGGCCATGTTTTTTACCCGTTTTGTGTTCACCCTGTCCTACAGACCAGGTTCCCAAAATGTGAAGGCAGACGCACTGTCCCGGCTGTATGACACAGAGGAGAGGCCCATGGATCAGACTCCCATACTCCCGGCCTCCTGCCTGGTAGCGCCGGTCGTGTGGGACATTGAGCAGGCGTTGCGTACAGAGCCCGCTCCCCTCCAGTGTCCCGTCGGGTGTATGTACGTTCCGTTTGCTGTCCGTGACCAGTTGATCTATTGGGCCCACACGTCACCCTCCTCTGGTCATCCGGGGATCGGTCGGACGGTGCACTGTCTGAGTGGGAAGTACTGGTGGCCTACCTTGGCAAAGGACGTGAGAGTTTATGTTTCCTCCTGCTTGGTTTGAGACCAGTGTAAGGCTCCTAGACACCTGCTCAGAGGGAAGCTACATCCCTTACCCGTTCCACAACGGCCTTGGTCACACCTGTCGGTGGATTTTCTGACCGTTCTTCCTCCCTTACAGGGAAACACCACGATCCTGGTCGTTGTGGATCATTTCTCTAAGTCCTGTCGTCTCCTCCCTCTGCCCGGTCTCCCTACGGCCCCACAGACTGCGGAGGCCTTGTTTACACACGTCTTCCGGCACTACGGGGTGCCTGAGGATATAGTGTCTGATCGAGGTCCCCAGTTCACTTCGAGAGTCTGGAGGGTGTTCATGGAACGTCTGGGGGTCTCGATCAACCTTACCTCAGGTTTTCACCCCGAGAGTAATGGGCAGGTGGAGAGAGTGAACCAGGATGTGGGCAGGTTTCTGCGGTCATATTGCCAGGACCAGCCGGGGGCAGCGTTCGTGCCCTGGGCAGAGATGGTGCAGAACTCGCTCTGCCACTCCTCCACCAACCTCTCCCCCTTCCAGTGCATATTGGGGTACCATGGCATCAGAGTCAGACCGAGGCATCAGAGTCAGACCGAGGCTCCTGCGGTGGACGACTGGTTCAGGCACGCAGAGGAGACATGGGAAGCCACCCATGTTCACCTCCAGCGTGCCGCGCCCAAAAAAAACAGTGCGGACCGTCAACACAGTGAGGCCCCGGTGTTCGCACCGGGGGACCGGATCTGGCTCTCGACCCGAAACCTGCCCTCCACCTGCCCTGCCGGAAGCTGGGTCCGCGGTTTGTCACGACTTCCGCTGATGTCGGCTCCTCTCCTTGCGGCGTTCGGCGGTTGACGTCACCGGTCTTCTAGCCATCGCCGCTCCACTTTTCAGTGTTCCATGTGTTTTGTCTTGTTTCCCCGCACACCTGGTTTACATTCCCTAATCACACTACATATATATTCCCTCTGATCCCCCCCCATGTCTTTGTGTGGAATTGTTTTGTTACGTGTTTTGTGTGAAGCGCCAGGCTGGTTTTTCCCCGGGTACCGTGTTTAACCCGAAGTATGTTTAATTGTTAAACATTTGCATCATTGTGACTGTTGTCGCGCTTTTCACTTTTGCCATTGGCTGAAGGTTTTTTGACGCAGTTGCGTCCGTCTGTTGTTGCTTCTGCCAAATAAAGTGTGTGCCTGATCACAACTCTCTGCTCTCCTGCACCTGACTTCTATACCAGTAGCGCACAACCTGACAGGTGGAAAAAGTACCCAACTGTCATACTTGAGTGAAAGTAAAGATACTTTAATAGAAAATGACTCAAGTAAAAGTATAAGTCACCCAGTAAAATTCTACTTGAGTAGAAGTCTGAAAGTATTTGGTTTAAATATACTTAAGTATAAATCATTTCAAATTTGATGCAAATATATTTTTATATACTTTATATTAAGCAAACCAGATGGCACCATTTTCTTGTTTTTTTTATTTAATGAAAGCCAGGGGCACACTCCAACACTCAGACATCATTTACAAACAAAGCATGTCGGTTTAGTGAGTCCGCCAGATCAGAGGCAGTAGGGATGACCAGGGATGTTCTGTTGATAAGTGTGTGAATGTAACTATTTTACTGTCCTGCTAAGCATTCAAAATGTAACGATTACTTTTCGGTGTCAAGGAAAATGTATGGTGTAACCAGTACAATATTTTCTTAAGGAATGTAAAGTAAATGTAAAAGGAGTCAAATAGTAAAGTAAAGTACAGATACTCAAAATAACTACTTAAGTAGTACTTAAAAGTATTTTTACTTACGTATTTTACACCACTGGTGTCAGGTAGGCCTAGTCTATTATCAAATTATCCGTTGGTAGACTGAACAAACGCTGTCATTCAAAATTGTGCACATATGTGCACAATTTTGAATGACAGTGTTTGTTCAAAATTGGCTCTCATGAGTATAGCAAAAACCAATTGGGTTTTGCTATGCTCATAAGAGCCAATTTTGAACACTGATGCATTTTGAAAGGTTTGACTGTGGAGCAACTAAGATGCCCATTGGCAGCTAGCTGTGGTCCAGAGCTGAAGAAATTCATTGAGGATGCCAAGACAGCAGAGGTGCCCATTGGGAAATTATTGAAGGATAAAAGTCTGCGAAAGCACGTTTGTAGACTACCACACTTGACTACAGGTGAAGTGAGGGGTGAAACAAAAGCTACAAACACGTGCTTTTGTAGACTTTTATCATTCAGTGTAGGAATGATGAGCACTGGCTTCCATTTTTACCCAAAGAAAATGGTAGTTCTTTGTTGGTTTTATTTGACATGCAAACAAGCCACTTGTTACAGTGTAGGTCTGCTCAGCAGTGTCTGGGTCCAGCCATGCCAAGATGGCATCATCATAGCCTCAGCTCCCAATGGGCAACCTCTCAGAATTTTCCTTATCACCTTCCTTGTTACATAATGCATGTCACAAGCCGGCCGTCAGATACGTAGCTTGGCTAAGAGCATTGGTGTTAATAATACACTGTTTGAAGCCATACTGGTTAACTAGACACGTGTTTGACTGACAGGCGAGTTTGTTTAAAACAGCCATTCTTTAGCCGTCTCTGCTTGTCCAGTTGTTGTCAGCTGTTTCTGTCACTAGTGATCCCAAGCACAATGACAGAATGGAAATCAGAGAAAAATGACAGCAGCCTTTACTTGACAAAATGTACAATTTATTAGATCTTTTAAGCATAAAAACTACATTTCTGATGATGGATTGTACAGTTTATTGATAGGAAAATTGACAAAAACACTTTTGGCTCAGGAAATAGGAATACAAAGAGAATAACAGCGCACTTGGAGGATGTTTTCATCTATGATGGAGACCCCCTGTGGCTATTACATTTATTATTAACAGTGCTACAGGCCACCTGATCACTTGGCTTGGAAAATATGATTGGGCGTTTTCTGATAACAGGAGGAGTGTTGTAAACATGTAGAACAGCATGGCCTGGAGTGGAATAACTCTCTCTGTACAGCATGTGGTTTAGGCACGCTTTTGAAAGGGACTGCATCAGTCAACAACAAGTATAAATTAAAAAAAATATTTAGGGGAGGGGGTAAGGGGGGGGTAGGTAGCTGACTAGTGGTGGCTATTCAGCAGTCTGATGGTCTGGGGGTAGAACCTATTGGCCAGTCTGTTAGTTTAAGCCATGATGCTCCTGTACCACCAGCGTCTAAGTGAATTATGGAAGCGGGGAGGTCCCTGGTGATCTTGGCCTTCCTGCGACACCTCATGTTGTAGGTGTCCTGGAGGGCAGGCAGTGTGCACCCAATGGTGCGTTCGGCTGAGCGTACCAACCTCTGTAGTGCCTTGCGGTCAGCGGCGGTGGAGTTGCCGTACCAGGCTGTGATGCAGCCCGACTGTATGCTCTCAGTGGTGCTCCTGTAGAACACTGTGAGGGCCCTCTGGGACAGGCCGCACATTTCTTCAGCCTCCTGAGGTTGAAGAGTCGCTGTCGTGCCTTCACCACAGTGTCCGCACAGTGTCTGTGTGGTTGGACCATTTCAGCTCCTCAGAATAGATACCCTTAAAACTAGCATAGAATAATGCTGTATAATGTATGACATTACACAGATGTTATCCACAAGGAGACATGTATTGAATTATACATGATCTGTAAAACAACGATTTTGCCTTGAGAGGAGAAACATTAGAGTGCCACTATGCCTCAGCCACAGTCCAGTCCAAAGATGTCCCTAGATTTTAGGGTGCATCTCTTCCTTTTTCTTACGTATAGGGCTGTAAATACAGCACTGACAGCACTGACTGACACCTCCATCTCCAGTAGATTATTTGTTGAATAGAGACTGGCAACAGCTGCCAAGTAGGGTGTGCTGGTGAGAGGCCTCCCGAGGACATCTTGACAGCATTGTCTGAGAGAGCCATGCGCCTGTTTTGCAGGGACCAGGGTGAACAAACACACCATTCAGCCAAGTGTTTGGACCCTGGTCCTGTGGCCATGTGCAAAACATTACAAAGAAACAGAAGAGCATCATATGATCCTCAACAGGAGATAGTCAAATATCACTCCATCCCTCCAGCCAAATGATGGTGAGAAATAGGAGTTAACAGTCCCTGTTGAATGATATTGAGGCCCCACAAGGTTACAGGAAAACCGTTAGATGTTTGTGGAATCATCCTAAGGCACATTCAAGTGAAAACAGGGCTGTGTCAATGCTTTCCAAAGATTCTATTTTGCTCGTCATTGTTGCAGTAACTGACTTGTGAAATACGACTTACAGTGTGTTCATATACTAATGTTGACTTTTTCACAAGTCAAGTGTTGATCTTTGTTTTGTTGTGGCAAACACCACTTTACATCTGAACTCCCTCACATCGAACTCTCGCTCACTGAGCGCTCACCCATCTTGGTTTTTTTCTTCACTTTAGTTCACAATTGTCATGCTTTGAATATTTTGGCACTATGGGCCGCCTCTCTAACTCAAGACTTTAATCGCTTTATTAATCCAGTTTAGTCTTCATCTAGTCTGGCCTTTGATGCTGTGCAGTGGGCTAGAGAATGTAGGAACGATGGATCATCAATGGAATGGAGATGTGGGTAATGAACTGAGGGACTGTGGCATGACTCATGCACTAGCGGAGGCCCATCTCTTTCCAGATATAAAAATATTAGAAGGCAGGCAAGACTGAATGTAAATACTTCCTAAATATATCCTAAGTGTCTTGCATTGTCTGAAAGACAAACTGGAAATGTAGGGCTGGAAAAAGGAACTACAGTTAGGTTACATTCAAGAACATTGAACAGTGGAAGTTTGCAACCAGTGTGATTGGTGGGAAGGTTTGCTTTAATGTGCCTAATCAATAACATCACTGACAGATTTAACACCTCCTAGAGTCTCTCCTGTAGCCACTGTAAACAGCCCTGAGAATTATTACAGTCTATTTTTTACAATTCACATGTGACAAAGGTCAACAAATGTGGCTTATATGCACTCACTTCTTGCCCAGGATCGAGGCATTCCTTGTAAGGTAACTGGAACCCAGGACCAGAGAGTAGATCTAGGTTGCAACGTCAAAATATTTAGATGGAAGACAAGCAACAGAGTATTTGATAGTCAACACTTCTCTCCATGTCAGCCACTAGGTTAAATACAACAGGCCAAATACACCACTTTCTGGAATTGAATGGAATGCAAGGCCATAGACTACCTTTTTTAAATACATTTGACAGTTTTGTCATTCAGCAACTACTTGTTACCAGGTCATTATTGTCAGTATTGTGGCAAAAGGAGAAGGCTTTTCATTTGAAACTTTTTTCCCCCCAATGTTATCCATCACACGAATTGTTAGAGCGTGTTGGATTGTCATATCAACGTGTCCAATCCCTGAAGCTGGAGTGGGATACTTATTAGACACACAACCCCTGGTGACTTTGCTGCTTGAAAGTACACTTTCATTTCTCACTAAGGCCTTTGCAGACGACCCTCCTGTTCTGCCATGTCTTCATGTTCATGTCCAGAAGACGTCCAGCATGGCTCTCATTATAAACTAGGAGGTACTGTACAGTACACTCCACACAAGCAACATATGGTTTAGGTTTCACTGTGGCTCTGTTTTGCAGTGCGAGTAATAGGACTTTGAGGAGATGTTCTTAAGTGAGGACTTTGGTGCTCATTTGTTATGGCAGCTATGTTCAGCTATGTGAAATGTTTTCAGTGGTTTCAAAAGCGGTTGTCAGCACCTAAAGGGCTATGCACTTGGAATGATTTCGGTACACTTTTAACTTATTATTAAGCCAACATCACGTCATGAGACAAACAAGTTTGTCCCTCGCTTAGATGGATGAGAATCACCTAAAATAAATATTCAGAAAGTCTTGAAATACTTGTAAAATGCCTGTCGTTTTGAAACTGATTCATTTTAGAATCTGCCCAAATCCAGTCTTCTATAGTTTTCATTCTTGCTTGAACAGCATGACTGGAACAAGGACTAAAGTCTAGATGTAGCATCTTTGAGATAACACAATGTCAAAGTGATTACTAGGAAGCAGATGGTTAACGATATGTCCTGTGCAATGCAGGACTGGCCCTGTGATCTTATTTGTGTTCAGTTCATTAGTGTCAAAGCAGTTTAGCAATGGCTGCATATTCTTTCCGAACATTTATTTGCCAGCACTTAAATAGCTGTCTGTGTACCATATGTCTCCCCTGAAACACAGTCCTTGAACTTTTGTCCATGATTTAAATGGAACAAGGCGTCCTATTAAAAGCCACATCAATTAGTAATTATCTCTAAAAGGAACCTGTAATTCTTCTGCATTGAAAATAAGATTAATTATGCTTTAAAAGAGTCACTATAGTAGTGTTAGTGAAATTCCTTAATTTGGTGTTTTGTTGATGATGGTGGAAAATGCTGTGTCAAGCGCCATTCCTGAATCTCCCATAAGTCTGCAATTAGGTTGAGATCTGGTGACTGAGCCATGGCATATGGTTAGCATTGCTGTCATGCTCTTCAAACGACTCAATTGACCACTTGTGCCCTGTGAATGGGGGCATTGTCATCCTATGGGGGCATAGCCCTGGTAGACAAAACAATGACCAAAATAATGGCCTGCCCAGCATTTTTATACATGACCCAAGCATGATGGGATGTGTGAAAGCACCTGCTTTCAATATACTTTGTATCCTTCATTTACTCAAGTGTTTCCATTATTTTGGCAATATACTTTAAGGCAATTAAACATGATGTTTTCCACACTATCAGTTAGTACATATTCATTGCTGTGATCACTTTTGAAATTGTAAGATTTTCAACCAGTTCTGAATGACAAAAAGTAAGGCAGGATAGGGACTGACTCCTGTACAGGTATGTCAAACATTTGTCAAATACTTTCATTATTAATATGCATTCCTATAAAGTGGTCCAAATTACAATGAAACATCTTTAGAAGAACAAAATACTCTAATACATTATTTTATTTTGGTCTCTTCTCTTTTGAGAATGTGTCTAAGTGTTAGGCTGTCATAAAGCGAACTCCTGAGAGATAGCATGGTTCAGTGCAGTTCAGCTAGAGTGCCGTTCACTCTGCAGATGTTTCCATCCACTCAACGTGCATGCCATGATGCAAGAAAACAAGCCAGATGGTACCAGCACAACCTCCGCCTCCCCATACAGTAGCTAGATTCATTCAGCCAATGAGGAAGTGAATGAGATGGAGTAGGAAATGAAGTATACCGAGGTAGGTCTCCAGCCAACGAAAAGCACATGCCAGTTTCCCCTAAACCTGATAGTAATCTCCCAATGCTGGTTTTGAAGGATCACTGTGGAAAACTGTATTCATATCAGATGGCCTCACTATGAATCATTTTGTTTAGTCTCTATAATCATTCTTATTCCCCAGTATGGGCGGCTTTGTCTTTGGCCTGACCAAAAAATCTCTTGAGGATGGTTAACACATATAAGCACACTGAACAAATTAACTATGTTGTTTGATTGACAGAGGTGCAACTAGGAGACAGTGGTCTACGTAATCCTCTGAGGTTTTTCCCTTCCTTAACCTCCAATCCCACAAACATGTTAGTGCCACGTGGGGAATGCATGGAAGTGTAGCACTGTATTAACAACCCATCTACCCTTGCTGATCGAGATTATAAACTGTTTAACACTATGCCAACAGTGAGTATAGAGCATGCAAAACATGTCCAAACATTTGTCTTCAAACGCGTCTGAAGGTTAACCACAGCTAAAAGCACAAGGGCAATAAATCAGGCAAATGAAATATGACATTTACGATCAATAAATACTTTACATGGTCCCATCTAGCTTGGTTTAATGCAGAATTAAAGTACTCTAGGTAAACTCATAATGCACATGTAAAAGCTACAAGGGTTAGTAATGATGGGTTCAACCAGCACTGTTGAGGCTCGAGGTAATTAATTACTAATGAGTCCTACTCCTACATTGTAACTGCTTGATTGATGTTGACACATCATTAGTTATTACATAGTAACTATTGTGGGACTTGCTTTAACTAAAAAAAAATGTGTGGTAGTGGAAGAAGTTTAAAACATTTTCTTAAGCCAAGCAGTTAAATATAGTCAATGTTTAATGTAGTAAAATAATTGGTCTGATTACTTTGATAGACTACTATATCAACCTTATTACTATGGATTGTTGGACATTTCATCAGAAATAACTACACACTGACTACTACACTTTTATACACTCTCCTACTAGAATACCACAGTATATTCAAATTGTAATAATAGAGTACAGAATACAAGGCATTGTTGAATATTTAAATATATATATGTATTTAGATGACAGTGGGATGTTAATGAAGTCCTCTCTGGACTAGAGAGGGGGATTAGTGGGAAGAGGGACTACAGGCCGGAAAGGGGGAACCCCTTCCCTGAGAGCACCTCTTCCCCAGAGGGGACACACAAGTTAACTGAACATAGCATACATACAGTAAGGCCCCTATTAAATCAATTACATTTTTTGCCTGTTTCCGTTTTCTCAGTTTGTTTTTCTAGGTTTCCGTATTTCCCACCTTTTTCTATGTTTCACTCTCAAATGCATTTTTTTTATATATACTTTTTTTTCACATTCCAAAAACAAACTTATACATTCAATCAACAACTTACAGACACACACAAAAAATGACCCAGTCTCATTTGCCCAGACCCGCATGCTCACACCTCCATCCCTAGCGCCCTCATTATTGTTTGCCACTTGGCCTTAAATTGTACCAATTCGTTTTTCTCGGTCACCAATGCTATTTCATTATTTCAATATTAAATCATTAGATTTTTCTATTGTGTCAGTGATGGCAGATTGATTGACTTCCAAGTTTTTAGTATTTGTTTTTTCAACATGAGTGATGAGAAGAGAATCGTCCAGCACACTTCTTTTCTTTTTTTTTTACAGAAAATCAACAAAATTGAATGTTCTAAGTCCACAACAATGCTGAAACCACATCAGGAGACCCCTTTTGAGGTCTGGGAAAAATAGAATACATTTTTATTTTTGGGTGTAGTTACCCTTTAATGCAACTGCACACCAGCCAAAGACCTTTGTTTGGTTAGTGAGGTTTCTGTAGCACTCATGTGATTGCAGAGTTTTCTAAACAAATAGCCACTGGATTGATGCAAATAATGATGATATCATTCTGCCAGGTAGACAGACATAGGCTACAGCTAACAGCTACACAAAGTGTAGACATACACTACCAGTCAAAAGTTTGGACACACCTACTCATTCAAGGATTTTTCTGGAATGCATTCAAATTAACAGGTGTGCATTGTCAAACGTTAATTTGTGGAATTTCTTTCCTTCTTAACACATTTCAGTTGTGTTGTGACAAGGTAGGGTTGGTATACAGAATATAGCCATATTTGGTAAAAGACCAAGTCCATATTATGGAAAGAACAGCTCAAATAAGCAAAGAGAAATGACAATCCATCATTACTTTAAGACATGAAGATCAGTCAATGCGGAAAATGTCAAAAACGTTGAAAGTTTCTACAAGTGCAGTTGCAAGATCCATCAAGTGCAATGATGAAACTGTCTCTCATGAGAACTGCCACAGGAAAGGAAGACCCAGAGTTTCCTCTACCGCAGAGGATAAGTTCATTAGAGTTACCAGCATCAGAAATTGCAGCCCAAATAAATGCTTCACAGAGTTCAAATAACAGACACATCTCAACATCAACTGTTCAGAGTCGACTGCGTGAATCAGGCCTTCATGGTCGAATTGCTGCAAAGAAACCATTACTAAAGGACACCATTACTAAAGAGACTTGCTTGGGCCAAGAAATACAAGCAATGGACATTAGACTGGTGGAAATCTGTCCTTTGGTTTGATGAGTCAAAATTTGAGATTTTTGGTTCCAACCACTGTCTTTGTGAGATGCAGACTAGATGAATGGATGATCTCCACATTTGTGGTTCCCACCGTGAAGCATGGAGAAGAAGGTGTGATGGTGTGGGGGTGCTTTGCTGGTGACACTGTTTGTGATTTATTTAGAATTCAAGGCACACATAACCACTCGGGCTCCCGAGTGGCAAAGCGGTCTAAGGCACTCAGTTCAAGAGGGGTCATCTCAGTGCAAGAGGGGTCACCGCAGTCCCTGGTTCAAATCCAGGCTGCATCACATCTGGGAGTCCCATAGGGCGGCGCACAATTGGCCCAGCGTCATCTAGATCTGGCCAGGGTAGGCCGTCATTGTAAATAAGAATTTGTTCTTAACTGACTTGCCTAGTTAAATAAAGGTTAAATGATAAAAATAAAAAAAATTACCAGCAAGGCTACCACAACATTCTGCAGCAATAAGCCATCCCATTTGGTTTGTGCTTAGAGGGACTATCATTTGTTTTTCAACAGGACAATGACCCAAAACACACCTCCAGGCTGTGTAAGGACTATTTGACCAAGAAGGAGAGTGATGGAGTACTGCATCAGATGACCTGGCCTCCACAATCACCCAACCTCAACCCAATTGAGATGGTTTGGGATGAGTTGGACCGCAGAGTAAAGGAAAAGCAGCCAACAAGTGCTCAGCATGTGTGGGAACTCCTTCAAGACTGTTGGAAAAGCATTCCAGGTGGAATGCCAAGAGTGTGCAAAGCTGTCATCAAGGCAAAGGGTGGCTACTTTGAAGAATCTCAAATATTAAATATATTTTTATTTGTTTAACACTTTTTTGGTTTCGACATGATTCCATATGTGTTATTTCATACTTTTGATGTCTTCACTATTATTCTACAATGTAGAAAATAGTAAAAATAAAGAAAACCCTTGAATGAGTAGGTGTGTCCAAACTTTTGACTGATCCTGTAAGTGCGGACCACACTTACACACGACAGGAGCATTCCTGTCCTGTTTCAGAAAAATGCCTTGAAGTCTGAAGTTTTCACATGCAAGAAAACAACAACTAAGATACGGTTTTCCCTTTTAGCCTACTTATCAGATGAATCTACTTTGTTGTTATTAGGGGTGTGAAACCTGACTATACTCATTTTCATAATTGTATCCGTAAATAGACAGACAAATTTAAGTGTTTCTTATGCCTAAGTAGATACCTATCTCCCTGCAGGTTTATAGACAAAAATTTGCAGATTAGGAGCAGCGGGCGGAGGTGGGTGTGTGTGACTGTGTCTGTGTACCCTGTCCTCAACTTGCAGCGGGCAGACACATTTGCTGTCACTCAGTCAGAAAGCGCATCAGCGTTTCTTCTTCTTTCCCTACTCTCGCTTCCCTTGTTTGATATTTTTCACATTGATAGGTTGCTAGTAAACGTCCCCACCTATTGATTTATCATACCGTAGTAGCAGACTATCAGGAGGAAGAGCAATCTAAATGACCAGATCGAAACATGCAATGAGAAGTGATCTGGTGAAATATAAAGTGCTCTATCCAATCAGAGCAGCAAGATCAATGTACAGCCCGCCCTTCTCTTTACAGACAGGCAAACTAGCCAGTTGAGTTACAGTGCCTTGCGAAAGTATTCGGCCCCCTTGAACTTTTCGACCTTTTGCCACATTTCAGGCTTCAAACATAAAGATATAAAACTGTACTTTTTTGTGAAGAATCAACAACAAGTGGGACACAATCATGAAGTGGAACGAAATTTATTGGATATTTCAAACTTTTTTAACAAATAAAAAACTGAAAAATTGGGTGTGCAAAATTATTCAGCCCCCTTAAGTTAATACTTTGTAGCGCCACCTTTTGCTGCGATTGCAGCTGTAAGTCACTTGGGGTATGTCTCTATCAGTTTTGCACATCGAGAGACTGAAATTTTTGCCCATTCCTCCTTGCAAAACAGCTCGAGCTCAGTAAGTTTGGATGGAGAGCATTTGTGAACAGCAGTTTTCAGTTCTTTCCACAGATTCTCGATTGGATTCAGGTCTGGACTTTGACTTGGCCATTCTAACACCTGGATATGTTTATTTGTGAACCATTCCATTGTAGATTTTGCTTTATGTTTTGGATCATTGTCTTGTTGGAAGACAAATCTCCGTCCCAGTCTCAGGTCTTTTGCAGACTCCATCAGGTTTTCTTCCAGAATGGTCCTGTATTTGGCTCCATCCATCTTCCCATCAATTTTAACCATCTTCCCTGCCCCTGCTGAAGAAAAGCAGGCCCAAACCATGATGCTGCCACCACCATGTTTGACAGTGGGGATGGTGTGTTCAGGGTGATGAGCTGTGTTGCTTTTACGCCAAACATAACGTTTTGCATTGTTGCCAAAAAGTTCGATTTTGGTTTCATCTGACCAGAGCACCTTCTTCCACATGTTTGGTGTGTCTCCCAGGTGGCTAGTGGCAAACTTTAAACGACACTTTTTATGGATATCTTTAAGAAATGGCTTTCTTCTTGCCACTCTTCCATTAAGGCCAGATTTGTGCAGTATACGACTGATTGTTGTCCTATGGACAGAGTCTCCCACCTCAGCTGTAGATCTCTGCAGTTCATCCAGAGTGATCATGGGCCTCTTGGCTGCATCTCTGATCAGTCTTCTGCTTGTATGAGCTGAACGTTTAGAGGGAAGGCCGGGTCTTCGTAGATTTGCAGTGGTCTGATACTCCTTCCATTTCAATATTATCGCTTGCACAGTGCTCCTTGGGATGTTTAAAGCTTGGGAAATCTTTTTGTATCCAAATCCGGCTTTAAACTTCTCCACAGCAGTATCTCGGACCTGCCTGGTGTGTTCCTTGTTCTTCATGATGCTCTCTGCGCTTTAAACGGACCTCTGAAACTATCACAGAGCAGGTGCATTTATACGGAGACTTGATTACACACAGGTGGATTCTATTTATCATTATTAGTCATTTAGGTCAACATTGGATCATTCAGAGATCCTCACTGAACTTCTGGAGAGAGTTTGCTGCTGTCACGAATCCCACCGAAGGTGGCTCCCCTGCCTGCTCGTCGTCACCGACCTACTAGCCGCCGCTGATCCCTTTTTCCTTTTCGTTTGGTATGTCTTATTGTTTGCACCTGTTCCTCATTTGGTCTTTTGATTTTGGTTATTTAAGCCTGGTTAGCCCGCCCAGTGTTGTGCGGGATTATTTTAGCGTCAGGTTGTACTTTTGTCGTTGGATGTGCTGGCGATTTATTACTTAATATTATATGCATGCTGTGCACCTGTTTTGGGCACTTGTGTCACGTCCTGACCAGTAGAGGGTGTAGTTGGGTCAGGACGTGGCAGAAGAGTCTGTGTGTTTTGTTGGTTCATTAATTTTGGCCGTGTGACTTCCAATCAGGCACAGCTGTAGAGGGTTGTGGCTGATTGGGAGTCACACATAAGTGGCCTACTTTGCCTTTTGGGTTTGTGGGGAATTGTTGTGAGCACTGCTGCGTTTGTTTGAGCCTGCCACACTGTTGCGGTTGTGAGTATTGTTTGTTGTTTTGTTTGTTTCAAGTGGATGCTCTACTCCTTTTTTTGAACATTAAAAAATATGAGTATCCATACTTCCGCTGCGCCTTGGTCCTTCTCTCTCCTGCACGACTTAAACTGTGACAGAATTCCCCACCAACACACGACCAAGCAGCGGAAGAAGGCTGGCGAGGTAAGGGAGACCGAGAGGCACCCCCAATAATTTTTTAGGGGGGGGCACAAGGGGAGTGTTGCGGGGCAAGAATGGAGCCCCAGGCCAGCTCCCCGCACTAGCATGGAGGTGCGTGGTCACAATCGGGTACGCCCAGTACCAGCACCACGCACCAGGCTTCAAGTGCGTGAACCCAGCCTCGTCAGTCAACAGTCTTCAGTGCGGCCCGCCAGTCAACAGTCGACAGAGCTGCCCGCCAGTCAACAGTTGTCAGAGCTGCCCGCCAGTCAACAGTCGTCAGAGCTGCCCGCCAGTCAACAGTCGTCAGAGCTGCCCGCCAGTCAACAGTCGTCAGAGCTGCCCGCCAGTCAACAGTCGTCAGAGCTGCCCGCCAGTCAACCATCACCAGAGCTGCCCGCCAGTCAACAGTCGTCAGAGCTGCCCGCCAGTCAACAGTCGTCAGAGCTGCCCGCCAGTCAACAGTCGTCAGAGCTGCCCGCCAGTCAACCATCACCAGAGCTGCCCGCCAGTCAACAGTCGTCAGAGCTGCCCGCCAGTCAACAGTCGTCAGAGCTGCCCGCCAGTCAACAGTCGTCAGAGCTGCCCGCCAGTCAACAGTCGTCAGAGCTGCCCGCCAGTCAACAGTCGCCAGAGAGGTCAGACTGCGCTGAACTGCCGGAGTGGCCAGACTGCGCTGAACTGCCGGAGTGGCCAGACTGCGCTGAACTGCCGGAGTGGACAGACTGCGCTGAACTGCCGGAGTGGCCAGACTGCGCTGAACTGCCGGAGTGGCCAGACTGCCCTGAACTGCCGGAGTGGCCAGACTGCCCTGAACTGCCGGAGTGGCCAGACTGCCCTGAACTGCCGGAGTGGCCAGACTGCCCCGAACTGCCGGAGTGGCCAGACTGCCCTGAACTGCCGGAGTGGCCAGACTGCCCCGAACTGCCGGAGTGGCCAGACTGCCCCGAACTGCCGGAGTGGCCAGACTGCCCCGAACTGCCGGAGTGGCCAGACTGCCCCGAACTGCCGGAGTGGCCAGACTGCCCCGAACTGCCGGAGTGGCCAGACTGCGCTGAACTGCCGGAGTGGCCAGACTGCGCTGAACTGCCGGAATGGCCAGACTGCGCTGAACTGCCGGAGTGGCCAGACTGCCCTGAACTGCCGGAGTGGCCAGACTGCCCTGAACTGCCGGAGTGGCCAGACTGCCCTGAACTGCCGGAGTGGCCAGACTGCCCTGAACTGCCGGAGTGGCCAGACTGCCCCGAACTGCCGGAGTGGCCAGACTGCCCCGAACTGCTGGAGTGGCCAGACTGCCCCGAACTGCCGGAGTGGCCAGACTGCCCCGAACTGCCGGAGTGGCCAGACTGCCCCGAACTGCCGGAGTGGCCAGACTGCCCCGAACTGCCGGAGTGGCCAGACTGTCCCGAGTTGCCAGACTGCCCAGACTGTCCCGAGTTGCCAGACTGCCCAGACTGTCCCGAGTTGCCAGACTGCCCAGACTGTCCCGAGTTGCCAGACTGCCCAGACTGCCCCGAGTTGCCAGACTGCCCCGAGCTGCCAGACTGGCCAGACTGCCCCGAACTGCCAGAGTGGCCCGACTGCCGGAAAAGGCCAGAACCGGAGCCACCTCCTGATATAGGTGGGTTGGGGAGGGGGGGTGTAGCACAGTGCCGTCGTTGACGGCAGCCACCCTCCCTTCCCTCCCTTTAGTAGAGGGGAAATTTTTTGTTGTTGTTTGGGGTTGTTTTTGTTTTTGTTTTATGTTTTAAAGGTGCTTCTGGGGTTAGCACCTTTAAGGGGGGGTACTGTCACGTCCTGACCAGTAGAGGGTGTAGTTGGGTCAGGACGTGGCAGAAGAGTCTGTGTGTTTTGTTGGTTCATTAATTTTGGCCGTGTGACTTCCAATCAGGCACAGCTGTAGAGGGTTGTGGCTGATTGGGAGTCACACATAAGTGGCCTACTTTGCCTTTTGGGTTTGTGGGGAATTGTTGTGAGCACTGCTGCGTTTGTTTGAGCCTGCCACACTGTTGCGGTTGTGAGTATTGTTTGTTGTTTTGTTTGATTCAAGTGGATGCTCTACTCCTTTTTTTGAACATTAAAAAATATGAGTATCCATACTTCCGCTGCGCCTTGGTCCTTCTCTCTCCTGCACGACTTAAACTGTGACAACTTGGCAATTTTCCCACGCCGTTTGTGTTGGCGTTGATCGTGTTGTTTTTTTGTTCAAATAAACACGAAGTTCCGTACCTCTGCTCTCTGCGCCTGACTCCTACCACCACTCCTAGCAACACTGTGACAGAATCCCGCACCAGCTATGGAGTCAGCAGGAGCAGCCTCCCCTCCTCTCCCATCGATGCAGGAACGGGTCCTTCACCATACCACCATCCTCCACCGAATCGGCTCAGCGATGGAGCAGATGATGGAAAGGATGGACCGATGGGAGAGGAGTGGCCTCCCTACCGCATCCCCAGCACCAAATCCCCCTCCACCATCTACCCCTCCACCGACGTCCGGACCCGGATCCCTACGCCTGGCTCTCCCCAGGGAGTACGATGGAGCGGCGGCTGGGTGCCAGGGGTTCCTGCTACAGTTGGATTTGTACCTGGCTACCGTTCATCCAGCTCCCTCGGGAGAGGAGAGCGTAAGCGTCCTCGTCTCCTGCTTAACGGGACGTGCCCTGGAGTGGGCCAACGCAGTGTGGTATGGCCCAGACTCGGCAAGGGATCATTACCCCGAGTTCACCCGCCATTTCCGGGCCGTGTTCGACCACCCAGCAGAAGGCCGGGCGGCGGGTGAACGGCTGTTCCACCTGCGTCAGGAGACGAGGAGCGCACAGGACTTTGCTCTGGAGTTCCGGACCTTGGCTGCTGGAGCGGGGTGGAACGACAGGGCCCTGATGGACCACTATAGGTGTAGCCTCCGGGAGGACGTCCGCCGTGAGCTAGCCTGTCGGGACACTACCCTGTCACTAGATGAACTGATCGACATGTCCATTCGTCTCGACAATCTGCTGGCTGCGCGCGGGCGTCCAGACGGGGCCCTGTTGGTTCCACCTCCAGGTCCTCCAGCTCCCATACCTATGGAGCTAGGGGGGGCCGCGTCCAGGGGAACCAGAGGAGGAGGCTCCCCTTGTCCCCAGTGTGGTCGGAGAGGACACACTACCGACCGGTGCTGGGGGAGCTCCTCTGGGAATCGGGATGGCAGGCGGAGCACTCCTCGTCCATCTCAGGTGAGTAAGCACCAACCTCACCCAGAGCTCCCTGTTGGTCACATGTTCGTTTTAGTAACTTTCCCCTTGTTTTCTCCCTCTTTCCAGCATAAGGCACTAGTCGATTCAGGCGCAGCTGGAAACTTTATGGATCATGGGCTCGCATTAAGGCTAGGGATTCCCCTGGTGTCGTTGGACCAACCTTTCCCCGTGCACTCCTTAGATAGCCGACCATTAGGGTCAGGACTGGTCAGGGAGGCCACGGTGCCACTGGACATGGTAACGCAGGGGGATCATGGGGAACGGATTAGTCTCTTCCTCATTGATTCTCCTGCGTTTCCAGTGGTGCTGGGGATTCCCTGGCCGGCCAATCACAATCCCAATATTTCGTGGAGACAGGGGGCTCTCAGAGGGTGGTCAGAGGAGTGCTCAGGCAGGTGTAAGGGAGTTTCCATCGGTGCGACGACGGTGGAGAGTCCAGACGAGGTTTCCACAGTGCGCATTCCCTCAGAATATGCCGATTTGGCTATCGCCTTCTGTAAAAAGAGGGCGACTCGATTACCACCTCATCGACGAGGGGATTGCGTGATAAATCTCCAGGTAAACGCTGCACTTCCCAGGAGTCATGTGTACCCATTGTCACAGGAGGAGACGTTGGCTATGGAGACATATGTCACGGAATCTCTGAGACAGGGGTATATACGGCCCTCCATGTCACCCGTCTCCTCGAGTTTCTTTTTCGTGAAGAAAAAGGATGGAGGTTTGCGCCCGTGCATTGATTATCGAGGTCTAAATTCCATCACAGTAGGGTTCAGTTACCCACTACCTCTCATCGCTACGGCGGTGGAATCATTTCACGGCGCGCGTTTTTTCACGAAACTGGACCTCAGGAGCGCTTACAATCTGGTGCGTATCCGGGGAGGAGACGAGTGGAAAACCGCATTCAGTACCACATCGGGCCACTATGAGTACCTCGTCATGCCGTACGGGTTAAAGAATGCTCCAGCCGTCTTTCAATCCTTAGTTGACGAGATTCTCAGGGACCTGCACAGGCAGGGGGTGGTGGTGTATATTGACGACATCCTGATTTATTCCGCCACCCGCGCCGCGCATGTCTCCCTGGTGCGCAAGGTGCTTGGGCGACTGCTGGAGAATGACCTGTACGTCAAGGCTGAGAAATGTGAGTTTTTCAAACGAGCCGTTTCCTTCCTGGGGTATCGCATTTCCACCTCGGGGGTGGTGATGGAGGATGACCGGGTTAAAGCCGTGCGTAATTGGCCGACTCCGACCACGGTAAAGGAGGTGCAGCGGTTTTTAGGGTTTGCCAATTACTACCGGAGGTTTATCCGGGGCTTTGGTCAAGTTGCGGCTCCCATTACCTCACTGCTGAAGGGGGGTCCGGCGCGCTTGCGCTGGTCAGCAGAGGCGAACAGAGCGTTCAGTCGCCTGAAGGAGCTGTTTACCGTCGCTCCAGTGCTGGCTCATCCGGATCCCTCTTTGGCATTCATAGTGGAGGTGGACGCGTCCGAGACTGGGGTGGGGGCCGTGCTATCACAGCGCTCGGGCACGCCACCCAAACTCCGCCCGTGCGCTTTCTTTTCTAGGAAGCTAGGGCCGGCGGAGCAGAACTATGACGTGGGGGACAGGGAGTTGTTAGCTGTGGTCAAGGCTCTGAAGGTGTAGAGACATTGGCTTGAGGGGGCTAAGCACCCTTTCCTCATCTGGACTGACCACCGTAATCTCGAGTACATCCGGGCAGCTAGGAGACTGAATCCGCGTCAGGCCAGGTGGGCCATGTTCTTTACCCGTTTCCGGTTCACGATCTCTTATCGGCCAGGTTCACAGAACACGAAGGCCGACGCACTGTCCCGCCTATATGACACCGAGGAGAGGGCCATCGATCCGGCTCCCATTCTTCCGGCGTTGTGTTTGGTAGCTCCGGTGGTATGGGAGCTGGACGCGGAGATCGAGCGGGCGTTACGGTCGGAACCTGCACCATCGCAGTGTCCGGCAGGTGTTCAGTACGTACCGCTTGGTCTCCGTGATCGATTGATTCGATGGGCCCATAATCTCCCCTCTTCGGGTCACCCTGGGATCGAGAGGACAGTGCGGAACCTGAGGGGGAAGTACTGGTGGCCCACCTTGGGTAAGGACGTGCGGTTTTATGTTTCCTCCTGCTCGGTGTGCGCTCAGAGCAAGGCTCCTTGACACCTGCCTAGAGGGAAATTACACCCCCTCCCCGTTCCACAGCGGCCGTGGTCACACTTGTCAGTGGACTTCCTCACTGACCTTCCCGTATCTCATGGGAACACCACTATCCTGGTCGTTGTGGATCGGTTATCGAAGTCCTGTCGTCTCATCCCGTTGCCCGGTCTCCCTACGGCTCTGCAGACTGCGGAGGCACTGTTTACCCATGTCTTCCGGCACTACGGGGTGCCCGAGGACATCGTTTCTGATCGGGGTCCCCAGTTCACGTCCAGAGTTTGGAGGGCGTTCATGGAACGTTTGGGGGTCTCGGTCTGCCTGACCTCGGGTTTCCACCCCGAGAGTAATGGGCAGGTGGAGAGGGTGAACCAAGAGGTGGGTAGGTTTCTAAGGACGTATTGCCAGGACCGGCCCAGAGAATGGGCGAGATACGTGCCATGGGCAGAAATAGCCCAAAATTCTCTACGGCACTCATCAACCAACATGTCACCGTTCCAGTGCGTGTTGGGCTACCAGCTGGTCCTGGCTCCATGGCACCAGAGCCAGACCGAGGCTCCTGCGGTGGAGGATTGGGTGCAGCGCTCGAAGGACACCTGGAGAGCCGTCCAAGACGCACTCACAAAGGCGAGTGGACGGCAGAAGAAGAGCGCTGACCAGCACCGCAGTGAGACCCCTGTGTTTGCACCAGGGGATCGAGTCTGGCTCTCGGCTAGAAACCTGCCCCTCCGCTTGCCCTGCCGGAAGCTGGGCCCGCAGTGTGTAGGGCCGTTTAAAGTCCTGAGGAGGATAAACGAGGTGTGTTACCGGTTACAACTTCCATCTTACTACCGTATTAACCCCTCGTTTCATGTGTCTCTCCTCAGGCCGGTGGTGGCTGGTCCCATGCAGGAAGGTGATGTGCCGGAGGTTCCTCCCCCCCCGCTGGACATTGGGGGGTCCCCGGCGTATAGGATACGCGCCATTCTGGACTCCAGACTTCGGGGGGGGGGGCCTACAGTACCTCGTCGACTGGGAGGGGTACGGCGCGGAGGAGAGGTGCTGGGTACCCAGGAGGGACATTTTGGACCCCCCACTACTGAGGGAGTTCCACCGCCTTCATGGGGATCGCCCTGCGCCTCGTCCTCCGGGTCGTCCTCGAGGTCGGTGGCGGCGCGCTGCTGGAGCCGCGCGTCAGGAGGGGGGTACTGTCACGAATCCCACCGAAGGTGGCTCCCCTGCCTGCTCGGGCGGCGCTCGGCGGTCGTCGTCACGGACCTACTAGCCCCCGCTGATCCCTTTTTCCTTTTCGTTTGGTATGTCTTATTGTTTGCACCTGTTCCTCATTTGGTCTTTTGATTTTGGTTATTTAAGCCTGGTTAGCCCGCCCAGTGTTGTGCGGGATTATTTTAGCGTCAGGTTGTACTTTTGTCGTTGGATGTGCTGGCGATTTATTACTTAATATTATATGCATGCTGTGCACCTGTTTTGGGCACTTGGCAATTTTCCCACGCCGTTTGTGTTGGCGTTGATCGTGTTGTTTTTTTGTTCAAATAAACACGAAGTTCCGTACCTCTGCTCTCTGCGCCTGACTCCTACCACCACTCCTAGCAACACTGTGACAGCTGCACTGAAAGTAAAGGGGCTGAATAATTTTGCACGGCCAATTTTTCAGTTTTTTATTTGTTAAAAAAGTTTGAAATATCCAATAAATTTCGTTCCACTTCATAATTGTGTCCCAATTGTTGTTGATTCTTCACAAAAAATTACAGTTTTATATCTTTATGTTTGAAGCCTGAAATGTGGCAAAAGTTCAAGGGGGTCGAATACTTTCGCAAGGCACTGTATTTACAATACGGTGCACAATGCTGAGAAGGAGGACGCCACGCTGTTGCCTTGGCTGCCTCCTTGGCAGCCTCCTTGGCTGCCTCCTTGGCAGCCTCCTTGGCTGCCTCCTTGGCAGCCTCCTTGGCTGCCTCCTTGGCAGCCTCCTTGTCAGCCTCCTTGGCATCAGTATCTGCTTTCTTGGTGTTCACAATTCTTCATCATCATTACAATATTGTTCTAAATTCAATCACCCTTTTCACCATCCTCAGAAATGCTGCCTGCACTGCCCCATGCGCTCCTTTGGGTGTGTGAGTATCCATAGCAACTGCTCTATTTGGGCTGCTCAATTACGAGACATGAGAGAGCTGTTGGCTGATGTTAGCTAGCTACTTTTTGTCAGTCTAAACTCGGCCAAACAGCTGTAAATGTTGATTTGTAGCAGATAATTCTGTTCCAGATTTGAATAGCAGAGAAGTAGACCAAGATGTCATACCCTCTAAGATTTTGTCTAAAGTGCTGCAAAAGTTGTAAAAATGTCAGTTGTTTGGAAAAAGTTAGGAATGTTTTGACTATTGTATCGTTAGATTGGATAGCAGATATATTTCAACTGATTTCAGATGTGAATAGCAGAGAACTAGAGGAAGATTTGTAACTTTTTGTCTTGCTTGTTGGGAAAGTGGTTAAAGTAGCTGATTTGTGTCAAAGTAGAATTTTACTAGAATGGCCCTGCAATGGTTATCTGCCGTTTTACAGGCTACTTACCAATTATGCTATTTTGTGTGTTTTATTGCAATGATCTTAACTTTGTTTGTACATACGGTTTCCTCCATTAGTTTCCTATGACCAAAAATATATTCTGGACATCAGAACAGCGATGACCTCAATTTGAATGAATATTTCTACTTCAACGAGTCTGCAGCGCAGGTCTTACTGCGCAGCCCAGACCAGGCCCTAATACCCGAGACTTGGAAAAGGAAGAGACAGCATAATCAATCAAATTTATAAAGCCCTTTGTACATCAGCCGATGTCACAAAGTGCTATACAGAAACCCAGCCTAAAACCCCAAACAGCAAGCAATCCAGATGTAGAAGCACGGTGGCTAGGAAAAACTCCCTAGAAAGGCCAGAACCTATGAAGAAACCTGGAGAGGAACCAGGCTCTGAGGGGTGGCCATTCCTCTTCTGGCTGTGCCGGGTGGAGATTATAACAGAACATGGCCAAGATGTTCAAACGTTCACAGATGACCAGCAGGGTCAGATATTAATAATCACAGTAGTTGTAGAGGGTGCAACAGGTCAGCACCTCAGGAGTAAATGTCATTTGGCTTTTCGTAGCCGATCATTCAGAGTTAGAGACAGCAGGTGTGGTAGAGAGAGAGTCGAAAACAGCAGGTCCGGGACAAGGTAGCACGTCCGGTGAACAGGTCAGGGTTCCATAGCCGCAGGCAGAACAGTTGAAACTGGAGCAGCAGCATGACCAGGTTGACTGGGGAAAGCAAGGCGTCATCAGGCCAGGTAGTCCTGAGGCATGGTCCTAGAGCTCAGGTTCGCCGAGAGAAGAGAGAGAGAAAGAGAGAGAGAGAAAGAGACTCGTAATAGGGTTAGAGGCAGAGAATCTCAGGGGGGAGAGGGGAACCAGCCAGGCAGAGACAGCAAGGGCGGTTCATCGCTCCAGTGCCTTTCCCCTGGGCTAGACTACACTCAAGCATAGGACCTACTGAAGAGATGAGTCTTCAATAAAGACTTAAAGGTTGAGACCGAGTTTACGTCTTTCACATGGATATTTACCATTCCATAAAAATGGAGCTCTATAGGCGAAGCCGTGTCTCCAGCTGGTTGCTTAGAAATTCTAGGGACAGTGTAAGGAGGCCTGCGTCTTGTGACCGTAGTGTACGTGTAGGTATGTATGGAAGGACCAAAAATCGGAAAGATAGGTAGGAACAAGCCCATGTAATGCTTTGTAGGTTAGCAGTAAAATCTTGAAATCAGCCCTAGCCTTAACAGGAAGCACTGGAGTAATATGATCACATTTTTTGGTTCTAGTCAAGATTCTAGCAGCCGTGTTTAGCACTAACTGAAGTTTATTTAGTGCTTTATCCTGGTAGCCGGAAAGTAGAGCATTGCAGTAGTCTAATCTAGAAGTGACAAAAGCATGGATACATTTTTCTGCATAATATTTGGACAGAAAGTTTCAGATTTTTGCAATGTTCCGAAGATGGAAAAAAGCTATCCTTGAAATATTCTTGATATGTTCGTCAAAAGAGAGATCAGGGTCCAGAGTAACGCAAAGGTCCTTCACAGTTGTATTTGAGATGACTGTACAACCATCAAGATTAATTGTCAGATCCAACAGAATCTCTCTTTGTTTCTTGGGACCTGGAACTAGCATCTTTGTTTTGTCCGAGTTTAAAAGTAAATAATTATGTCTGAAACACAGTCTTCCAGGGAGGGCAATTTTGGGGCTTCACCATGTTTCATCGAAATGTACAGCTATGTGTCATCTGCATAGCAGTGAAAGTTAACATTATGTTTCCGAATGACATCACCAAGAGGTAAAATATATAGTGAAAACAATAGTGGACCTAAAACAGAACCTTGAGGAACACCGAAATTTACAGTTGATTTGTCAGAAGACAAACCATCCACAGAGACAAACTGATATCTTTCCGACATATAAGATCTAAACCAGGCCAGAACTTGTCTGTGTAGATCAATTTGGGTTTCCAATCTCTCCAAAAGAATGTGGTGATCGATGGTATCAAAAGCAGCACTAAGGTCTAGGAACACGAGGACAGATGCAGAGCATTGGTCTGACGCCATCAAAAAGTAATTGACCACCTTCATAAGAGAGGCCGACGAACATGCACCATGATGAAACTATGTCGGCGAGTAAACCGTCTCTATCCTCCATTCTATTGGCAAACATACAATCACTGGAGACCAAACTGGACGAGCTCCGACTATACTATCAACGGGACCTAAACAACTGTATTAAACTATGTTCTCTGAGTCGTGGCTGAACAAAGACATGGATAATATATAGTACATCTAGCTGGTTTTTCTATGCATCGGCATGATCGAACGGTACCCTCAGATAAGCTCAAGAGGGAGGTGTGTCTTTCTTTGTTAACAACAGCTGGTGAGCGATCTCTAATGTTAAGGACGGAGTTAGAATACCTCATGATAAGCTATAGACCATATCATTTACCAAGAGAGTTTTAATCTATATTGTAGCTGTCTTATTTACAACCACAAGCCGATGCTGGCACTAAGACCACACTCAACAAGCTGTATAGGGCCATAAGCAAACAAGAAAATGCTCATCCAGGGGCAGTGCTCCTAGTGGCCGGTGATTTCAAAGCAGGGAAACTGAAATCCGTCTTACCAAATTTCTGCCAGCATGTCACCTGTGAAACTAGCAGCGACAAATCTCTAGATCACCTTTACTCCAGATAGAGAAAAGCATACAAAGCTCTCCCTCGCCCTCCATTTGGCAAATCTGACCATAACTCTATCCTCCTGATAGAGTTATGATCAAACAGGAAGGACCAGTGATGCACTCAATACGGAAGTGGGTGGATGAAATGGATGCTAAGCTACAAGACTGTTTCACTAGCACAGATGCATCCGATGGCATAGAGGAGATTATCCCATCAGTCATCAGCTTCATTAATAAGCGCATAGACGACGTTGTCCTCACAGTGACCCAACCAGAAGCCATGGATTAAAGGCAACATCCGCAGTAGGCTAAAGGCTAGAGCTGCCGCGTCCAAAGAGCAGTACACTAATCTGGACGCTTATAAGAAATCCCACTACGACCTCTGCGCCATCAAACAGGCAAAGCATCAATACAGGACTAAAATCAAATCCTTTAAATTGACACTTGTCGGATGCGGCAGGGCTTGCAAACTATCACGGATTACAAAGGTAAACCCAGCCATGAGCTGCGCAGTGACACGAGCCTACTGGAAGAGCTAAATGCATTCTATACTCACTTCGAGGCAAGCAACACTGAACCATGCATGAGAGCACCAGCTGTTCTGGACCACTGTGTGATCACGCTCTCTGTTGCTGATATGATTAAGACCTTTAATAAACAGGTTAACATTCACAAGGCCGCAGGGCCAGATGGATTTTCAGGATATGCATTCAAAGCATGCGCTGACCAGCAGGCAAGGGTCTTCACTGTCATTTTCAACCTCTCCCTGACCAAGTCTATAATACCTATATATTTCAAGCAGACCATAGTCCTTGTGCCCTGTAGCACCCACATGTGTAGCCATGAAATGCTTTGAATGGCTGGTCATGACTCACATCAACACCATCATCCCAGATACCCTAAACCCACTCCAAATCACATACCATCCCAACCGATCCACAGATGACACAACCTCTATTGCACTCCACACTGCTCTCTCCCACCTGGACAAGAGGAACACCTATGTGAAAATGCTGTTCATTGACTACAGTTCAGCATTCAACACTATAGTGCTCTCCAAGCTCATCACTAAGCTAAGGGCCCTGAGACTGAACACCTCCCTCTGGAACTGGATCCTGGACCTCCCCAGGTGGTGAGGGTAGGATCAACACTCGCTGACCCTCAACACGGGACCCCTCAGGGGTGTGTGCTTAGTCCCCTCCCGTACTCCCTGTTCACCCATGACTGTGTGGCTGGGCACGACTCCTACACCATCATTAAGTTTGCAAACAACATGACAGTGGTAGGCCTGATCACCGACAACGATGATGCAGCCTATAGGGAGGAGGCCTGTTATTGTGGTGCCAGGGAAACAACCTCTCTCTCAATTTCAGTAAAACAAAGGAGCTGATCATGAACTACAGGTAACGCAGGGCCGAGCACGCCCCCATTCATATCGATGGGGCTGTTGTAGAGCGGGTCGAAAGCCCCACACACCAACATAGTCATGAAAAGGGCACGATAACGCGTCTTTCTCCTCAGGAAGCTGCAAAGATTTGTCATGGGCCCTCAGATCCTCAAAAAGTTATACAGCTGCACCACCGAGAGAATTTTCACTGGCTGCATCATCGCTTGGTGTGGCAACTGCTTGGCATCCAACCGCAAGGCTCTACAGAGGGTAATGCATACGATTCAGTACATCAAGCCATCCAGGACCTCTATACCAGGCGGTGTCAGAGGAAGGCCCTAAAGACTCCAGCCACCCAAGTCATATACTGTTCTCTGTGATACCACACGGCAAGCGGTACCTATGCACCAAGTCTGTAACCAACAGGACCCTGAACAGCTTCTACCCCCAAGTCATAAGACTGCAAAATAATTTGTTAAATAGTTGACCAAACAGCTACCTGGACTATCTGTATTGACCCTTTTTGCACACCCTTTTTTGACTCATCTCATATGCTGCTGCTCTGTTTATTATCTATCCTGTTGCCTAGTCACTTTATTCCTAGTTATATATACATATCTACTTCAACTACCTCGTACCCCTGCACATCGACTCGGTATTGGTATATAGCCAAGATATCATTACTTATTGTGTATTTGTTATTACTTTTCTTTTTTTTCTCAATTTTCTTTTTCTCTGCATTGTTGGGAAGGGCTCATAAGTAAGCATTTCACTGTTAGTCTACACCTGTTGTTTAAGTAGCATGTGACAAATAAAATTGTATTTTATTAGAATGGAATTTTGGAAGTCTAGAATGTTGAAGAAATCCGATGAGAGTGAATGAAGATGGACAAAAAGTTTAATCATTTAAAAAGTATAATATATAATAAAAAGTTGTATGCAAGCCCACTGGTCCTGACCGCTCTGCTCGTCTTAAAGTTTGAATGATGTTTCTAGCAAGCTGCACTAATGAACTCAATGTATTAAATAGTAAGTACTGTCACTGACTGCCTGGGGGCCATTGAGGAACAGGACGAGAGTAACTAGTCCTGAATGTGTTACTTAATGCTTCACAGAGCTTGGTTTATGCGTCACTAGCAGTGACAGTTGCTCTTGAGGTAATGTGATATTTTGACATTCTCTCCAATTCAGTACCCAAATACTTAACTGAGGAATCCTAACAAAATATAGGCTTGTATTTGAGTGTGGTGTCTGTTATGATAACAATATCTGCCTGTCGTCCAGTCAGGTGCAATACCTTACATATTCCACATACAACTCCTACATGAATACACATAGACTTCAGTGTAATTGTGTGTAAAGTCAGGGGGCAGACAGCCTATAGTACTTATCATTCAGTACAGGCTAATATTAAACACATACTTAATTGTATAATCGGGGAACAGAAACAAAGCTTGAAAACATTTAATGTAGAAAAACGACCAGATACTGTGTGTATATAATGTCAAATAATATCTGTGTGTCGTCTGTAGTTTATAATATACATCTGGGTGAACCAGTGGTGTATTTTCAAAGTCAGTGTATAACAAGATAAGGGACAATTTACTCCAAACTATTGATTTTCCCGACAGTAACGGATGTTGTCATTGGCTCTGACCCACAGTCAAATAAAGCAGACGACGACGTGAAGGCCATGTCAAATCTGGTTGGCAGCTGTGCACGGCTAAATACAAACAAGTTTACACACACGCACACACACACACACACACACACACACACACACACACACACACACACACACACACACACACACACACACACACACACACACACACACACACACACACACACACACACACACAGCAGTAAGGCTGGTAGTGTTACATTAGATAAGGCAACATGTCACCATGTTGATGAGGTGTCCTCCTACTGTAGACTGTTATTTGTTCCATATGTCAGAGATAGTTGTAACTCTACATAGCCTCTGTAGCGATATAATGTGTGTTTCCTGGTGTTATTGTTCTCATTGATAACCCAAATGAGCATCGCTAGAACGTAATCAAATTAATGAATAGCTATGTTCTTTGCTACATCCAACTTTTTACGAAGTATTTTATTTTAATATAAATGATTCACTTTTTAGTGTGCACAGCACCATTTGATGCCTCGTTTTTCCAATAGTCACAAATTATGCCTTTCGGTGTTCCAATGAATTGTCTCTGTTAAGGATGCTGTTGCTCATCTTTAATCTGCACTGTGTGTACTGTAGTCTATGTTAGGTAGCTTGTTAGTAACCATGTGCTATAGTCTACAAGGTGTTGAAAGCATTCAACAGGCATGCTGACCCATGTTGACTCCAATGCTTCCCACAGTTGTGTCAAGTTGGCTAGATGTCCTTTGGGTGGTGGACCATTCTTGATACACATGGGAAACTGTTGAGCATGAAAAAACCAGCACCGTTGCAGACACTAACCAGTGTGCCTGGCCTGACTCCTGCTACCCTACCCCGTTGAAAAGCACTATAGCCACGGGAAGAATTAAACAAATACTGTATATTAATCAAATAAAACATTTCATTATTATTATTTTTTTTTACAAAAGCACTGGTCCTTTACCAGTCCTGTATTAGTGGACTGTTATAGCCGTCTGTACTGTGGAGATAATTTTGTTTGTTCAGTATGATAATGCAAGGATATACACAATTCCTGGAAGCTGAAAATGTCCCAGTTCTTCCATGCATGACCTGCATACTCACCAGACATATCACCCATTGAACATGTTTGGGATGCTCTGGATCGACGTGTATGAGAGCATGTTCGAGTTCCTGTCAATATCCAGCAACATTGAACAGCAATTGAAGAGGAGTGGGACAACATTCCACAGGCCACAGTCAACAGTCTGATCAACTCTATGCGAAGGAGTTGTGTCGCACTGCATAAGGCAAATGGTGGTCACACCAGACACCAGGTGCACAATTGGCCCAGCATCGTCCAGGTTTGGCCGGGGTAGGCCGTCATTGTAAATAAGATTTTTTTCTTAACTGTCTTGCCTAGTTAAATAAAGGTTAAATAAAATGTAAAAGATGAAGGGGAGGAGACAGGTTAAATAAAGATTTTTTGGGCCTTGAGTCATGGATAGTGTTTGGTATACTCAGTGTAAATGTAAATGTAATTAACTAGGAAGTTGGGGCACCAAGGAAAATCTTCAGATTACAAAGTTATAATTTTCCTAATATAACTCTTCAGATATTTTAATATCTGATCAATTAGTCTTCTAATTAATGAATTATTCTTTATCTCATGTTAGTCTCATTCCAAACATTGTAAATTGTTGGTTATCTGCACGAACCCAGCCTTTACTATGAATCATCCATACACCAATTGTCTTAATCATTTATTTACTAACTAACTAAATAATCACAGAAATGCATAAACAAACAAACAGTAGATATGGTTACAAGGAAATGATAAGGGAGGTTCCCTAGTGGGCTAAGCCGATATGACAGCTTGGTGGATAAAGGGAAGTGGGTGTGGACTGAGAAGAGCGGGAAAGACAAAAGAGACACTACACAGTTGATAATTATATTAATTGAAATGCTAATCCTTTGCACATGAACGCTCATTCATTCGGGAATAATTGCAATCAATATATATTTACGCTCAGTGTGTCATCGTGATCTCTGTTGGAATCGTCCGTCTTTCTGTTGGAAAGTTCATCCGCACGTCTCTCTCTCTGCTTCCCTGAAGTCTTTCGTGGTTAGAATGGATACTTCAGAGTACCATTCAGAAATGTTCTGATAGATAGATGTTTCGGCGGTTGTCGGTCTTCGCATCCCAGGTTCACATAATTTCTAGCTGCAGACTAGTAATTAGTATCGAAGATTTGCTCTTATTCTGTCAGGATCGATAGTCTCAGAGTTTAACCATTTCCACCGTGTAGCCAATGCTCCACGTGGTATGGTTAGGAGTTTATCAACCATTACAACCTTAGCTTAAACTGAGGTTTTTGTGGTCTCTACTCAAACCTTTGACCCCTCAGCTGACCGAGGTATGCATGGTCTGAAGAGGATTTCTTCAGGTGGGGGTTTTATTCGGAACAGTAGAAAAGAGCTGTCCCATGACGCCAGATCAATGTCTGTGCTCATGGGGGCGGGCCAATGACTTAGTTAAACTTTAAAGGGAATACAATTCTCTCACATTCACATCATTACATCATTTCACAAATAGTTTCATCTTAACTCGTTCATTTTATACAATAATTAGACGCAAACCTCATAATGGGGGCACCTGTATAAACAGAGTTATGGTAATGTGGCTGTATTGTCTTTCATGAGGTCACAAACATGAAACAAAACGGACCGGGTCGAAGCTGGCTTCTCCACCGACCATTTACACATTCTGCAAAACATGGAGAATGTTCAGTTCTCAAGTTCTGTGAGGTAGAAGAAGTTCCTTTGTTCTCTCAATGTATCTCTTTCTGCATGACCAGGGGGAGAGAGTCTCCTCCAGGAATTTACGACCTGAGATAAGAGGTGTAGGAGAGGAGAGAGGGGGAAGGCACTCGTTATACCCAAAGAGGGCCACGTCATGACAGGGGTTTCCTCAAATGCCAATCACTACATTTCCTTGTAAGGTCATTACTTATGACTCCTGGATAAGCTGATCCCTGCCACTAAACATGTCTCAAGATGGCCTAGCCTACTGTAGCTTCCCACATATAGCTCCTGTATACATCATGGCATAACACTATCTGACACCTTTTGACACCTCACAGTTGAGTTATTTACGTTGAAGATTCAATCATTGTTATGTACCAGGAAGGACTGTAATATAGCTACAGGTTTTAAGGCAATGTGATAGTTGATAATGAGGTAGGTGTGTTTTTAAAATCAGGACAGAGCTATCCCACATACACCAGTTCAACATTAAGTTTTAATTTACGTTTGATTGAGTTGTCAACTAAAGTGTTTTCAAAGTGAAATCAACAAAAATATGTACCATATCATTGAATTTAGGTTCCCAAAATTCCTTTACGTTGATGACTTTTTGCAAATCCAATCAGTTTTCATGTTGATTCTACGTCATCACATAATTGTTGTTGTTGTTGAAATTACATGGTAACAATGTTGATTCAACCAGTTTGTGCCCAGTGGGATGAGATGTTGAGGGCATAAAAGAAGATGGTGCTATGGGAATTGTGTTTTTAGGGATGAGTCTGGTTAGGGCTGGAGGTGAAGGTGGAGGTGTCCTGTCGACCTGGTGAGAAGGAGTTGGGAGCAGGGATACGCACCATAGGAGCGCTGGCAGCAGGTGGAGCTATATTGGGGGTCTTACTGGAGTCACAGTCTGCACTAGGGCCCGGGGTGACACTGGTTGCTCTGTTGTGGGAGGGAGGCCTCTGTCTGCTGCAGGGTTTTGGGGGGGGGTCTCTATGAGTGAGTGGCAAGAGTGGCAGGAGCAGCACTGGGGTCAGGGTGTGGGGTTTGGTTCGGAAGTGGAACTCTAGATGTAGGGTTTACGGTGTCTTTGACTTGGTTTCACTGGCCAGTATATTATTTGCTGAGTGAAAGCAGTATATTTTAAGACTGCACATGAGGTCATTGTTAGGAGTTGTTAGCAGGAGACATACATTGGTTGATTAATTGATACTAGCGGCAATGCTAGTATTGTCCCACTGGGCAAAGACGTCAGCTCAATGTCTAGTTGGTTGATTTGTCAACTAATCTGAATTCAACGGAAAAACAACAAAAAATCACCATGTCATTAGATTTAGGTTAACAGTTGGGTGAAAAAAATAAGAAATAACCTTATGTTGAGTTTTCAGTTTTCCATGTTGATTCAACGTCATCAATGTAAAATGTAAATATCATTCTTTTGTTGAAATTACATTGAAACAACGTTGATTGAACCAGTTTTTGCCCATTGGGGTGTAAGGTGACCAGATTTTAAAATCTGATTAAAATCTGGGTGTAGCTAAGCGAAAATATTGAAAAAATGACATCGAACTATATTCTTCCATAGTCCTTTCACTATAGTCCTTTCAAATACTTGTATTAATTATAACACAGAAATGCATTACCCCTCCACAGTTTCCCTAATCTTAGCCTATCTAGTCATTTTAGAATCGCCCAAGTTTGTTAGCCCATGTACTTTCTGGCCATGGGAATGGTTGTTCATACAATGTTTACAATGCATACTGATCAAACGTTCTTATTTAAGGTCTGCAAACGAGTTTTTGTACAGGAATAGCCATCAAATCTGATTGCATACAGTGTTTGATTATTAATATCAGCCTCAATTTAACTTCAGAGACAGAGTTGCTTTTTTCATTCTGAAGGCTAAGCTAATTGGAGACATTGTCATGGGACAGGTCTAGCTGGGGACAGGACATCATAATCAGGGACTGTCCCTGAAAATTCTGGGATGTCTGGTCATCTTAGCATTGTGAACTCATTATGTAGCTATTATAAATAACTGGATTGTTGAATGGACTAATTATTTAAATGGACTAATAAATTGAATGGACTAATACAGTTAATTGTATGTGTGTGTACCTGTTGCTGTGTTTCGTAGAACAGGAAATGCTGAGGAAGAGGTTGGAGAGACACAACGTCTTCAGACAGACGCACCAACTCCCTATAGGTCTACACAACAATAAAACCACACAACATGAGGGGTATCCTGTATAGCAGGCTAGATCTACCCAGGGTTTTCTGAAGTTTGCCAGCTTCAGTTAGTTTACATTCCAGCTCACGCTTCATACATAATACGGTGGATATTGCTGATGCTAACTCTAGCGGGCTTATAACTGCACGTGTATGTTGCAAATAGCTAGTTGAACACCAAACTCTTCATTGAGACGATGCTGAAACGTCAATCCATGGGCGAGTCAGTGCCACATTTGAATTTGTGCCGAAATCAAAATGAAAGAAAATTCAGCAGGATATGGTGTGAAATAGGCTTTTAGAAATGCCGTCTTTAGTGTATTACTTATTGTTAATGTTGTCTTTTGTGTGCTTATCAATGCACAAGCACCTTTTTTCCCCACTCCATCAGTATTTTTTTATTAAGTCATACAAATGTGTTACAATACCTGAAGTTTAAATTGCATTCTGTCATTACTAAATGTGTAATGTGATATATTTTAACTTAACTTTCTTTTTACACCATTTTTGGGGGGATTAATAAAATATTTAATCAGTCTACTTCCTCAAATGAAGGGGATGGTGAAGCAATCTTTGCAAGAAGAAGGGAACCTGATTTATTTGGTCCTTAACTTGCTGCTCAGTCCTTTCATTCAGGGTAAGTGGAGATAGCCTGCACCGGACCAGGTTAGTTCTGAAAGATTCGTTGCCATCGAAATTTACCTGGCTTAAAGGTGAGACACTTTTATATGAACTCAGAGCTGACCAAAGTTACCTCGCTAACTCCTGAATCCTGTGATGTAGGAAAACCCTCTGGACACTCCAATTAGTAGGATATCTTGTATTTTGTATGGTATGTATTCATTTGTTATGTCCATCATCCAGAGCATGATGTGTTGCTAATTACAATTTGAATGATACGTTACGAATTGCAAATTCGTACAATATACTGAGAATTGAAAACGTATGATATGTTACGAATTCCAATTCGTTTTTTTGCTAACGTTAGCTAGGTGTGTAAGGTTAGCTAGGCTAGGGGTTAGGGTTAGGGTTAAGGATAGGGTTAAGGATAGAGTTAAGGGAAGGGTTAGCTAACATGCTAATAGTTGCAAAGTAGCTAAAAAGCAGTGCGTACACTACATGACCAAAAGTATGTGGACACCTGCTCGTCAAACATCTCATTCCAAAATCATGGGCATTAATATGGTTGGTCCCCCCATTGCTGCTATAACAGCCTCCACTCTTCTGGGAAGGCTTTCCACTAGATGTTGGAACATTGCTGTGGGGTCTTGCTTCCAGTCAGCCACTATGCATTGGGGCAGGTAGCGTCCTCCTGGCATCCGCCAAACCTCGATTCGGACTGCCAGATGGTGGAGTGAATCCAGAGAACTCATTTCCACCGCTCCAGAGTCCAATGGTGGCGAGCTTTACACCAGTCCAGCCGACGCTTGGCAATACACATGGTGATATTAGGCTTGTGTGTGGCTGCTCGGCCATGGAAACTCATTTCATGAAGCTCCCTACGAACAGTTCTTGTGCTGATGTTGCTTCCGGAGTCAGTTTGGAACTCGGTAGTGAGTGTTGCAAGCGAGGACACACTTCAGCACTTGGCGGTCCCGTTCTGTGAGCTTGTGTGGGCTACTTCCCAGCTGAGCCATTGTTTCTCCTAGAGGTTTCCGCTTCACAATAACAGCAGGGTAGAAATTTGATAAACTGACTTGTTGGAAAAGGTGGCATCCTATGACGGTGCCACGTAGAAAGTCACTGGGCTCTTCAGTTAGGCCATTCTACTGCCAATGTTTGTCTATGGCGATTGCATGGCTGTGTGCTCAATTTTATACACCTTTCAGCAATGGGTGTGGCTAAAATAGCCAAATCCATTAATTTAAAAGTGTTCACATACTTTTGTATATATAGTGTAGTTGCAAAGTTGCTAATATATAGTTGCAAAGTTGCTAATAATATGCAAAAATTGTCCCTGATGAGATTCTAACACGCAATCTTTGGGTTGCTAGACGTTTGCGGTATATGCCTACTTATCCACCCCAACCAACCACTTTCCTTTTTGCCTTAATTAGCCTTCTGTCTTATGCAACCATACCAAATGTAACATATCATACTAATTTGAGTGTCTCCGATTTACATTTACTATGTTACGTTTACGCTGAACAACATTATAACACAATTACAGTAATATAGCACACCACCCTACAACACCCTCAGACATCATGCTCTTTGTATATACATACACTTTGAGATGTGAATGCGACCGTCTATGAGCGGACTGAGGAGGCTTTCAGTGCTGCAGTACAGTAGAGTCTTTTTCTCTGACCGTGTCCACATTCATGACAGACTCTGTCTTCAACACATCTGTCTCTACTCACACTGTAACTGTGACATCATCCTCACAGCAGAGCTATGGACCCTCCAGGCTGCACTTTTGCAGGGGGACTTGAATAAATAAATAAAAATCAACAACGGGCAACTGTTTGAAAAGCCTGACAGAAGCCAGGAAGCTGTCCTAAAGTGCTCATTCAAGGAAGGTCAAGATAGAAAATGGAAAATGTCTCTTTTTCTTTTTGGATACGAGCAAATAACTCAAATTTTCATCGTTGTGCTTTGGGCATTTCCATGTAAAAGGACCCATGAGCACCAACATGTGAAGTTCATAGGAGCATGTATGTCAAACAGTGTGTCAAATAAAAACTAAGAGCCTATATATATACAGATGTCCTAACTGACGTGCCATATATATATATATATATATATGGAATCATGTGTCATTTTGTTACCGGATGTAGTACGTAAATCCTCTTCACTTACTGTAGTTCAATAACCAAAATAGATTTTTTTCCAAGTCAAGGTGTCATGTCATAGCTGACACCCGATTCTTTCTGTAGAGATCTTTGATCTTTTTGGAAAACATGGTCACATAAAAAACTGAGGGTGATTTTACCAAAATTCTGTTACCAAGCTTTGCATATGCACAGTTCCTCCAGTAAATGTTTTTTTGTAAAATGTTCAGTTAAATTGTTAAAATTAGTCCTTGTGCAAAAATCTATGGTTTTTGTTTGGCAACGTTTTGTGAACAATATGAATCTCTGTGTAATTCCAACTCCATGGAATTGCCCTTTTCCGTTATTATGCTTAAATGTAGGCCACTAATAGCAGAGAGCGGTAATCACCAGGGAGACAGGAACAGTTGAGGAGACCATTGACGTGTCATCCTTGGTTGTCAAGGAAACTTAGCTGAATGGGGTCTGGTGGCCTTGGATATAATGTGCACTGTGTACCTCTGGCCGTCTGTTGCATTCAATTATATTTTTTTCCCAAACATCTGCTGCCTGCAAATTAAAATGCCTCAAATTAAAATGTTGCTAATTTCAATGGTGCATGGAGCATATGGTATATTTGTAAATGCAGCAAAATATTTAGAGTTGCTATAATACAGTATTCAGTTCGGAATGTGTGGGTATTGGTTTCCATTGGTTGGCCTCTTGAATTGTGTCCTTGATGAGTTCTGTGTGTGACCTCTGTACCAGGAGCTGTCCTTCAGCACCACCAACCACAACAGAACCCAATGGTGGCTCACACTCAATGCTTATTCTTGTTGGACCATAGCTGAAAACTGAGTCCTGCTTAAAACTGTTTGTTTGTTTAATTTTCTGCAGTGGGCTAAATCAGTGTCACACCAACTGTTTCTTGGTAGTCTTAAACAAATGTACTTTGAAACAAAAGTATACACTTCACACACATGGTTATGGGCTTAAGAAAAATAAGACACCTGTAACATGTCACATATAGAGTTGAAATGTATTCAATTTTCAGTTTGCATCCCAATATTACACTTTATATACATCACAAAAGACTGAACTATAACAAAACCATTGAACATAGAAACACCGGACCCACCCCCAAAAAAGTATTATGACATTTTGAAAAATATGAATAACATTCCACCTTTGAGGCCACTTGAGGGCTGTTTGGTCATTTGACTGCAGGAAAGGGCTACTGGAATTAGATTCATACATACAGTGCATTCGGAAAGTATTCAGACCCTGAAAACCTATGTAAATGTGATATTTCAGTTTTTTATTTTTAATAACTTTGATAACATTTCTAAAAACCTGTTTTTGCTTTGTCATTATGAAGTATTGTGTGTAGATTGATGAGGGAAAAAACAATTTCATCCATTTTAGAATAAGGCTGTAACGTAACAAAATGTGGAAAAAGTCAATGCGTCTGAATACTTTCCGAGAACACTGTATAATGGTTTGTGTAACGTTTTCCCTATCAACACAGTCATCTAACGGCAAATATTTTCTGCCTTTTGAGAAATTCATGCAAATTAAATTGGCGGAGAATGAACTTGCAGCCGAGCTAATCCTCATCCCTGCCTGTTGAAGTTGTTCTCTTTCTGTTTCAACTTCCACCATATGTTTGTCAGCTTTGCAGGGAAAACCATGGATGAAGTCATCTCCAACCATGTCTTAGCTATTTTTCTGTCACGTTCACATTCCAGATATTTAGAAAGGGCAGGTTTGCATCTGCCAAATGTTTACCTCATAATGCACTACATAAACCTAGGTATCAATTAGGTCATTTGCTATAACCACAGTAAAACATAAACAATCTACTAATTATTTTTTAATCCATTACATGTTTTACCAATGTCACACTCAATTTTATACCAATAACTGAAACTGTGAAACCCTTGATTATTCACAACCCATTTACATGCAATATATTAGTCTTATAAAAAGCTAAAGTTATTTATGCTTTAATTTATTAAAATAACTATTACTGCTACACCCATTCTGCTCATGGCTTAGTGGTGAAGTAAACAACATCTCAACAAGGCACAGCTGGTTGCCAATGATCTAACCCCACCTTGTGTTTCATATACAAATCACAGCCTTGTAGTCTAAAACCCCACGAGACTAACTGGGATTGCCAGGGTCTGAGTTTTAGTGAGGTCCACTTAAACAACAAATTTGGAGAATAGCAAAAACAAGCAAAAATGATCCCGCTATTATCACATTGGTTGCTGTATCTTCATTCACCTCAGTCGATCTTCAAAAATATAGCCTATTAGCTTTACAATTAGCCTCCATACATTAACTACTATTAACTCAGCAACAGAATGAAAAACTATAATGTAATATGCACAGAGGGATCTGTTAGCAGAAGCAGTATTGGAAAATGACTTATTTTTGGATCCTTCTAAAAACCAGTTCTTTGACCGGATTAAATGGTGGGGACGCTATATTGATGATGTTTGCCTGCTCTGGACTGGCCCAGAAGATGAACGTATTTCCTTCCACCAATACCTTAACAGCATTAACCCTAACATCAAACTAACTATGGAGTACAACAAGGATAACATACATTTTTTGGACGTTGACATCAGTAAAAATAGCGAAGGTTGTTTGCACACATTGATCTTTAGGAAGCTTACAGATGGGAATACCATTCTGAGGGCAGACAGCTTCCACCCCACAAGGCTTAAAGAGCACATTCCATATGGCCAAATCCAAAGAGTCCGCAGAATATGCGATCAGGAAACAGATTACAGTGCAAAATCTGCTGAATTGGAGAATCGCTTCTAGAATCGGGGATACAGCGCTCAGGTCCTGAAAGATGAAGGTATAAGGGCCGGACGACTTGACCAATGGCGACCTGTCATTCAGGGCAGGTGGGGCAGAGCTCCACCTGTTTTGAGCCCCACATTTGAGTCCCACATGGGCTTACCTGTTTTTCATGTTATTTTGGCATTAATACGTGTCACATATCAGTTTGCAAACAATGTAAAAATAAAAAATGTATTATTGAGTTAATAAAGCCGCATACAAACATGGTCTCTTTTTTGCTTGAGTAAGGCAGCTCTAAAATGCAGGCCTTTCAGCTTAGCTCAGTGATTTCTGTGGTGGTGGGTCAGCCAGCGGAAAATACGGAGCGTAGGTGTTGGTAATCTTCTCTAGTTGCGCCATGATTAGCTCAGTGTTCTGTCACTCATGGGGACAGTACGTCACCGCCAAGTCTAAGGGTAGACCTTGAAAATTAAAACCCTTTGGCTAGAGTTATTCAATTCAAGCCCCTTAGAGTTACATTAGAAGTGCCCATCCAAGAAGACCAAGGTCAAATCAATGGCGTCAAGTCACGTTATATCTACAGTAGCTTTGATTGGAAAGATCATATCAACATAATACTTTCCAAATCTTAGCTAGCAGTCATCATAATGAATCAAGTCGACAATCTACTGGCAAATCATTTTTAGTCCTTGTCATATGAAGATAAATAATGAAGAGAAATTATAGATAAAAAGTATTGGTGCTCACTGGCCATTGGACATAAACATTACACAACAACTTGGAAATCGCAAACTCAACAATGAGTGGTTTGGAATGAAAGCAATGCTTTTTGTTAAAGCAATGCTTTAACAAATGTACATTATACCAGGGGCATTGGTAGACACAATGTAAGTAACCTATTTTATGTCCCTCTAACTTCCCTTAATGCCTCTGCTGATCCTACAGCTATTGTATGCACAATCATGTGCCTATGAACCAGATTTATGCTGTTAGCACTGAGGCGGTGTGCCCTAGTAAGCTTCAGAGTAAAGCAATGAAACAAGCAATCATCCCAGAAAAGTGCTCACAATAGTCCAATTTATATATGTAGCTTAAGAAACAAGGTTAATGAAATTAATAACAGATGACATTAATATTCTGACTATCTCTGACCCTCACTTAGACAATACCTATATAACATTTACAGAAAAGACAGAAATGGGAGGGAGGGGGTACCTAGTCAGTTGTACAACTAAATGCATTCAACTGAAATGTGTCTTCTGCATTTAACCCAACCCCTCTGAATCAGAGAGGTGCGGGGGGCTGTGGGGGGCTGCCTCTAATCCGCTCGTCGTCCCCTTATGCCATAGTTTGTACATCTCAATTGTCTGTAGAGAGCACATTTGTTTTAGCAAGTAAGCCATATCAGCTATGTTTTTTTTAAAGGCAGAAAAGGAGGCTGAATGAACTGTTTCACTGCCAAACAATGAGTTGTTTGGAAGGAATCAGTGACAGTGGCTAACTGCAAGCATGGCAAAGCAATCACTTACCTGCTATACAGTCGAGCGGCTGTGTGGTCCCAAATCTGGGAATAAGTGTCTCTTTTCCAAGTTTAAAATGATTAACATTCAACATTGGCCATGCTGTCAATGAAGCATGATTTGTGTCGCGCTAAAAACAACTGTTAACTTGGAATTGAGAAAACTTGACTTCAGTGAGTTCAAGACAACAGGGAATTCTGGAAAAAACGAGCTCCAACTGGGAAATACGTTTTGAACGGTCATCCTACTCTGAAATGTAAGTCAGGAACTCTTTCGACCGGAAGATCAATGACGTCATCATAATTCAACCTTGTTTATTTCAAAGTTCTCAGTTGTCTTGAAAGCACCATAAATCCAAAGAATGACGGACTTTGATGACCCAATTTGCCCACGAAGGACCGCCGTGCTGTCACGTCCTGACCATAGTAAGTTGTTATTTTCTATGGTAGAGTAGGTCAGGGCGTGACAGGGGGTGTTTGTCTGTTTTTGTATTTCTATGTTCAGTTTCTAGTTTTGTATTTCTATGTTGGTGTTGTTTGGGTTGATCTCCAATTGGAGGCAGCTGATCCTCGTTACCTCTAATTGGAGGTCATATTTAAGTTGATGTTTGTCCCACTTGTTTTTGTGGGTAATTCATTTTGAGTAGTGTGTTTTCCTCTCTGCGTCAGGGTTTGTTGTTTTTTGTGTTTCAAGAATTTTATGTATTGCATTTAGTTTCACGGAATAAATAAATATGTGGAACTACGAACACGCTGCATTTTGGTCCGATCCTTCAGACAGCCATGACAGAATCACCCATCACCGAAGGACCAAGCAGCGTGGGCCGATGGACTGGACATGGGAGGACATCCTGGATGGAAAAGGATCCTGGATGTGGGAGGAGAACCAGGCCTGAAGGGATCGCCTCCCATGGGAACAGGTGGAAGCAGCAAGGGAGGTACAGCGATGAGATCAACAGGCAAGGCAACAACGGAGGCCCGAGAGGCAGCGGCTAAAACATTTTGGGGGGGCACACGGGTAGATTGGTGAAGGCGGTTTTAAGACCTGAGCCAACTCCCCGTGCTTACTGTGGGGAGCAAGTGATGGAACAAGCACCGTGGTATGCGGTGATGCGCACTGTGTCGCCAATGCGCACTCACAGCCCGATGCGCTCGGTACGAGCTCCTCACAGTTGCCATGCTAGAGTTGGCCGTCAGCCAGGAAGAAGTGCGCCGGCTCAGCGTATCTGGTCTCCAGTGCGTCTCTACAGCCCAGGTTATCCTGCTCTATGCAAAGTACCCCTCGTTCACCAGCACAGGCCAGTTCGTCCTGTGTCAGCGCTCCGCCCTTGCTGGGCTCAAATAACCATCCAGCCAGGACGGGGTGTGCCAGCCCTAAGCTCCAGACCTCCAGTGCGCCTCCAAAGCCCAGTACGTCCTGTGCCTCCTCCTTGCACTCACCCTGAGGTGCGTGTTACTAGTCTGGCGCCTCCTATGCCAGCCCCACGCATCAGGCCTCCAGTGCGCCTGCCCAGTCCGGGGTGTCCTGTTCCTGCTCCCCGCACTCGCCCTGAGGTGCGTGTTACTAGTCTGGCGCCTCCTATGCCAGCCCCACGCATCAGGCCTCCAGTGCGCCTGCCCAGTCCGGGGTGTCCTGTTCCTGCTCCCCGCACTCGCCCTGAGGTGCGTGTTACTAGTCTGGCGCCTCCTATGCCAGCCCCACACATCAGACCTCCAGCAACGCTCCTCAGTCCGGAGCCTCCAGCGACGCGCCCCAGCCCGGAGCCTCCGACGGTGGCCCGGAGCCTTCAGCGGCGGCCAACAGCCCAGAACCTCTACCATAGACATTAGTTGTTGGGGGGGGTTGTTGTTGTGGGGGGGGGTTAGGTGCGGTCGGAGTCTGCACCTTTGGGGGGGGGTACTTTCACGTCCTGACCATAGTAAGTTGTTATTTTCTATGGTAGAGTAGGTCAGGGTGTGACAGGGGGTGTTTGTCTGTTTTTGTATTTCTATGTTGGTGTTTGGGTTGATCTCCAATTGGAGGCAGCTGATCCTCGTTACCTCTAATTGGAGGTCATATTTATGTTGATGTTTGTCCCACCTGTTTTTGTGGGTGATTAATTTTGAGTAGTGTGTTATCCTCTCTGCGTCACGGTTTGATTTTTGTGTTTCAAGTATTTTATGTATTGCATTTAGTTTCACGGAATAAATAAATATGTGAAACTACGAACACGCTGCATTTTGGTCTGATCCTTCAGACAGCCGTGACACGTGCCACCTTCTTGTTCAAGTGAGTACAGCACAACAAGGTGTGCAAAAATATCTTGTATGCTGCTGAATAAATTACCTAATATGCCAGGGAGATATGTATACTGTAGTTAATAAAGTTATACTAAGTGTATGTTGTGTAGTAAGCTGATAGTTGCCCATATGCCTCACCCTAATCATTTGGTATATTTACCCTTTTTAATTTCGCCTACTGTTCTGACTTGGTGGTGCACATATAACCTGTTTTAGAAATGTAAACATCGAATTTTGTAAGGGCTTTCATTGTCTGCTTTTATGCCCCCTTTATTTATCCTATAGTTCTGACTTGGTGTACAGGGAAAACACTAAGAACAGCCAATATTCTGTCGCTGTACATTTCAAAAGTGCTAAACAAATAGTTATATTGACTATATTCTTCCTAGCTCGCTCATTAATGTCTTAATCGAAATTACAGATTGCCTCTTATCCGCTTGTCCCCCCCCATGCCATAGTTTGTACATCTCAATTTCATTAGAAACCACGTTTGTTTAAGAAAGTCAGCCATATCAGCTATATATTTTTTAAAGGCAGTAAATGAGGCTGAATTAACAAGGGTCCGCTGATAGCCAGGTGTAACAGTGGCAAGATATTGGGACTGCTGTTTGGATAGCTTTATGTAGGCCCTAACAGTTTGTGGGCACCGTTTGCCACCGTTGTAGTGCAATTAATGTATTGTTTAGTGTTGTGTTGTGTAGTGGTTTTACTGGCATGCATCCCACTTTTATTTTATTTTTTTCCCCACCAAGATGTACATGCTGAAATTTGCCACCGTACTTGACAGAGAGGACTTGTTGCGAAGGGGAGCGCTTTGTGATGCACCAGAAAGAGTGTACTTTGTTACAAAATACAGCAATGAAGCAGAGAACATTAAAATAATCATAAATAATTGGTGAATCATCCAGTGATACGCTACTATGCCTTCCCAGAGCCACCAGTCATAAGCTTTATGAGATGTCCAACCCTAAATTATAATTTAGTCCACAGCTATCTTCCTGGTGATTCTCAAAAAATGTGGCTAGACAACAAACCCAGGGGCTCTTTTAAATGCTACCAGTGCAACCACTCCAGAAATATTGAAAATAAATTATTTTTTTGACAGCTTCTAAAATGTAGTTTCAAGTCAAGCATTTCATTAACTGCAAATCCACTCATGTCATCTACAGATTGGAATGTCCACAGTGCAAGGTGTTCTACATTGGATGAACAAAGAGACGCCTCCAAGACCGCTTAGCGGAACACAAGTATACCATATGGGTAGGCAATGAAGACTACCTTATGGCAAGGCAGTCCTTAAACGATGGCATCCCAGCCTCCCTACAAGCTATAGTTTTTGATCATGTTCAGGCCTCAATTAGATCAGGGGACCATCTTCAACAGCTAAACCAAAGGGAACGTTTTGGGACTTATAAACTACAGAACACCAAGTATCCTGGTTTAAATGAAGATATGGACTTCTCACCTTTCCTGTAGGGTCGTGAGAAGTCCCTTTGCTGTCATCTAGTGGACATATTGCTCTATTTCCCTCAGCCATGTTTAGACTCTTGTGGTCCATGTTTATTTAAAAAAAATGTTTTTTAACCTTTATTCAACTAGGCAAGCCAGTTAAGAACAAATTCTTATTTACAATGACGGCCTACACCGGCCAAACCCGGATGACTCTGGGCCAATTGTGCACCGCCCTATGGGACTCCCAATCACGGCCGGTTGTGAAACAGCTTGGAATCGAACTTGGGTGTCTGTAGTGACGCCTCAAGCACTGAGATACAGTGCCTTAGACCGCTGCATCACTCGGGAGCCCATGTTTGCTGTGATCTAGTATACTATAAAATAGATGGCTCTGCTTTTCTTACAACTTTGCCCAGTCATATTCAAGGTTAGAAGTACCTTTCTAGGGGTTCTGATGCTTCTAGCGTTGATTTGCATTTTTAATAACATATCTACAGTGTTTCACTTTTTAATGTGTATAGTATTGCATACTAGGTGTTGTCCAATGAAATCTGTAACCACTCCCTCTTCAAAATAGGGTTGATTGGAAAAAGCTGTTCAAAAGAGGACATTGTGTTATCATGTAGTCCCTGACGAAGGCCATGTAGCCGAAACGCATCAGAGTTTTTCAGCTTTCTTTCCATTGATCATGCCATACAAATAAAGGCATTTCAATTAATTGAGTGCCTTGGTCCTCCTTTCTTTTCAATGAGCAATTTACCCCTTTTACCAAAGAGCACCTTCTGTCTAGCAAAACCGACTGTGTACCTTAGCAACGCTTCCCTTCCTTCTTTTTCCCTTTTTTTTCTGTGCAATATTAATGTTCTAGACAGATTTCATGTTAAGGTTGCAAGAACATTCACATATCCTGTTTTCTGAGGGTTGGGATAATATTCCACCAACGTCACACCAAAACAGAACATGGTTGCCATGTTCTCAGAATATAAGACATTAAAGTTCTAGACACGTTTCTTGTGAATGTTGCAAGAATATTCATGTGTCCAATTTTCTGAGGGGTTAGGAGAATATTCCATCAACGTCCCACCAAACATACACAGCACGTGATTGCCATGTTCTCAGAACATAGAATATTAATGTTACAGACACATTTAATGGGAACAATGAAAGAACATTTGTGTCATTACAAATCAACCCTTGTTACTGTTCCCGAGTCAATCAAGGCCCTGATTGGTGAACCATTGATCCATTCAGAACTCTTTGTTTGTTGGCAAGGTTAGGGATACTCACACAGTGCTTCTAAAGTGTAATATTTGACACACTTAAGTGTTCATTTACCATGCATTCTGAAAGTTTTTAGACCCCTACTCTTTTCCACATTTTGTTATGTTACAGCCTTATTCTAAAATGGATTAAATAAAAACAACACTACATACCATACCCATAAAGACAAAGCAAAAACAGGTTATTAGAAATGTTTGCAAATTTATTAAATATGAAAACAGAAATACCTTATTTACATAAGTATTCAGACCCTTTGCTATGAGACTCGAAATTGAGCTCAGGTGCATCTTGTTTCCATTGATCATCCTTGAGATGTTTCTACGTCTAGATTGGAGTCTACCTGTGGTCAATTCAATTGAGAGGACATGATTTAGAAAGGAACACACCTGTCTATATAAGGTCCACAGTTGACAGTGCATGTCAGGGCAAAAAACAAGCTATGAGGTCGAAGGAATTGTCCTTAAAGCTCTGAGACAGCATTGTGTCGTTGCATAGATCTGGGGAAAGGTACCAAAACATTTTTGCAGCATTGTAGGTCCCCAAGAACACATTGGCCTCCATCATTCTTAAATGGAAGAAGTTTGGAACCACCAAGACTCTTCCTAGAGCTGGCCAAACTGAGCAATCGAGGGGGAAGGGCCTTGGTCAGGGAGGTGACAAAGAACCTGATGGTCACTCTGACAGAGCTCCAGAGGTCCTCTGTGGCAATGTGAGAACCCTCCAGAAGGACAACCATCTCTGCAGCACTCCACCAATCAGGCATTTATGGTAGAGTGGCCAGACGGAAGCCACTCCTCAGTTAAAGGCACATGGCAGCCCACTTGGAGTTTTCCAAAATTCACATACAGGACTCTCAGACCATGAGAAACAATTGATGAAACCAAGATTGAGATCTTTGGCCTGAATGACAAGCGTCACGTCTGGTGGAAACCTGGCGCCAGCCCTATGGTGAAGCATGGTGGTGGCAGCATCATGCTGTGGGAATGTTTTTCAGCAGTAGGGACTGTGAGACTAGTCAGGATCAAAGGAAAGATTAATGGAGCAAAGTACAGAGAGATCTTTGATGAAAACCTGCTCCAGAGCTCTCAGGACATCAGACTGTGGAAAAGGTTCACCTTCCAACAAGACAACAACCCTAAGCACACAGCCAAGACACTGCAAGAGTGGCTTCGGGACCAGTCTCTGAATGTCTTTGAGTGGCCCAGCCAGAGCCTGGACTTGAACCCAATCGAACATCCCTGGAGAGACCTGAAAATAGCTGTGCAGCGACGCTCCCCATCCAACCTGACAGAGCTTGAGAGGCTCTGCAAAGAAGAATGGGAGAAAATCCCCAAATACAGGTGTGCCAAGCTTGTAGCGTTATACCCAAGAAGACTCGAGGCTGTAATCACTGTCAAAGGTGCTTCTACAAAGTACAGAGTAAAGAGTCCGAATACTTATGTGGTATTAAATTAGCAAACATTTCTTAAAACCTTTTTTTGGTTTGTCATTATGGGGTATTGTGTGTAGATTGATGAGGGAAAAATAACTATTTAATACATTTTAGAATAAGGCTGTAACGTAACAAAATGAGAAAGTCAAGGGGTCTGAATACTGCACTTTATACAGTAATTATTTTCAACATGTCCTCACCTGGGATTTGAATACACAATCTCTTGGTTCACGGTACTCCGATCTTCCTGATACACCACCATGTCTGTGTCAGTTATCAGTTAATCTGACTATTCTCACATCATTGATTGTATTTGCTTATTTCAGCAATTGAAGGGCTTTCTGTATAGTTGTCTAATGTTGGATGATACACCTGAATCACTATGATCAATAAAATATTTTTTTGAGTGTACTTTTAACATAGCTGAAATGTACTTCAAAGTGCATTCACCCTATTGCTTCCACCTATCAAGTTGTTTCAGATCTACACAAGTGCCTAGAGAGGAGGGTTCGGGTTTCTTCTGGACAAGGCCTAATACTGGCTTACTATGGCAGATTTAGGTATCGTTAGAACAATAAAGAAGCAATAAAACTGGCCTTCTTTAGACTAGTTGAGTATCTGGAGCATCAGCATTTGTGGGTTCAATTACAGGCTCAAAATGGCTAGAAACGAAGAACTTTCTTCTGAAACTCATAATTTTATTCTTGTTCTGGGAAATGAAGGCTATTACATGCGAGAAATTGCCAAGAAACTGAAGATCTTGTACAGCGCAAACTGTCTCTAACCAGAATAGAAAGAGTAGTGGGAGGTTCCGGTGTGCAACTGAGCAAGAGGACAAGTACATTAGAGAGTCTAGTTTGAGATACAGAGACGCCTCACAAGTCCTCAACTGGCAGCTTCATTAAATAGTACCCTCAAAACACCAGTCTCAACATCAACAGTGAACAGGCGACTCCGGGATGCTGGCCTTCTAGGCAGAGTTCCTCTGTCCAGTGTCTGTGTTTTTTTGTCCATCTTAATCTTTTATTTGTATTGGCCAGTCTGAGATATAGCTTTTTCTTGGCAACTCTTTTTCTTTGCAACTACGCCATCCCATCTGGTTTGCACTTAGTATGACTATCATTTGTTTTTCAACAGGACAATGACCCAAAACACACCTCCAGGCTGTGTAAGGGCTATTTGACCAAGAATGAGAGTGATTAAATGCTGCATCAGATGACCTGGCCTCCACAATCACCCAACCTCAACCCAACTGAGATGGTTTGAGTTGGACTGCAGAGTGAAGGAAAAGCAGCCAACAAGTGCTCAGATTGGGGTACTGTGAACCAAGAGATTGTGTGTTCAAATCCCAGGTGAGGACATGTTGAATAATTATTACAGTGCTCAGTTCAAGACTGTTGGAAAACCAGTCCAGGTGAAGATGGTTGAATGCCAAGAGTGTGCAAGCTGTCATCAAGGCAAATGGTGGCTACTTTGAACAATCTCAAATATTAAATATATTTTGATTTGTTTAACATTTGTTTGGTTACTATTTGATTCCATATGTGTTATTCCATAGTGTTGATGTCTTCACTATTATTCTACAATGTAGAAAATAGTAAAAAAGAAAGAAAAACCGTTGAATGAGTAGGTGTGTCCAAACTTTTGACTGGTACTGTATATTTAAGCAAAAAGGCACGAGTGGGTGTGGTATATGGCCAGTTTACCAGAGCTAAGGGCTATTCTTATGCACGACACATCACGGAGTGCCTGGACACAGCCCTTAGCCGTAGTATATTAGCCATATACCACAAACCCCCGAGGTGCCTTATTGCTATTATAAACTGGTTACCAACGTAATTAGAGTAGTAAAAATACATATTTTGTCATACCAGTGCTATACGGTCTGATATACCACGGCTGTCAGCCGATCAGCATTCAGGACTCGAACCAACCAGTTTATAAATATATATGACACGCTGGTAGAGATATGCTTCTGAAATTAAGATAAAGGATTACTTGAAAAAGTAACTTAAATAATATTACAGTATTTGAAGACAGTAACTCTTTATATTACTTCGTTACTGTAAGTAATATATTACCCTCAACACTGGTCCCAAGTCATTCTGTTGCAATTTGTCTATTTTTCACATTAAAACTTGGAGATTGAACTGTGTTGTGTATTGTTTTGGTATCGCTGGTATCATCATTGCTTAAATGGTAAATGTGAGAAAGGACCTACAGGCTATTGTAAATATACACATTTTAGATATTCTGAGAATATGGCAACCATGTTCTGGGTATGTTTCTATCAGAAGCAACACTACCACCTGGGCCATTTTACATATAGAAATGCAATGATGAGAGCTAATGTGATTCCTTATCTGAGACACATTTGTTTTACATGGTATACTGTGGTGTGGATTTCAAAAAGACAAGAGAGAGATGCTCAGCTATCTAGAATTCTACTGATTCTACATCTTTCAAAGATAAACTCATTTTAATTAGATAAGATAGGTGTTCTGTAACTGTTGCCAAATAATTATATTAACATACAGTTGAAGTCGGAAGTTTACATAGACCTTAGCCAAATACATTTCAACTCAGTTTTTCACAATTCCTGACATTTAATCAGAGTAAGAATTTCCTGTCTTAAGTCAGTTAGGATCACCACTTCATTTTAAGAATGTGAAATATCAGAATAATAGTAGAGAGAATGATTTATTTCAGCTTTTATTTCTTTCATCACATTCCCAGTGGGTCAGAAGTTTACATATACTCAATTAGTATTTGGTAGCATTGCCTTTAAATTGTTTAACTTGGGTCAAACATTTTGGGTAGCCTTCCACAAGCTTCCCACAATAAGTTAGGTGAATTTTGGCCCATTCCTCCTGACAGAGCTTGTGTAACTGAGTCAGGTTTGTAGGCCTCCTTGCTCGCACACGCTTTTCAGTTCTGCCCACAAATGTTCAATAGGATTGAGGTCAAGACTTTGTGATGGCCACTCCAATACCTTGACTTTGTTGTCCTTAAGCCATTTTGCCACAACTTTGGAAGTATGCTTTGGGTCATTGTTCATTTGGAAGACCCATTTGCGACCAAGCTTTAACTTCCTGACTGATGCTTCAATATATCCACATCATTTTCCTGCCTCATGATGCCATCTATTTTGTGAAGTGCACCAGTCCCTCCTGCAGCAAAACACCCCCACCACATGATGCTGCCACCCCCATGCTTCACGGTTGGGATGGTGTTCTTCGGCTTGCAAGCGTCCCCCTTTTTCCTCCGAACATAATGATGGTCATTATGGCCAAACAGTTCTATTTTTGTTTCGTCAGACCAGAGGACATTTCTCCAAAAAGTAAGATTTTTGTCCCCATGTGCAGTTGCAAACCGTAGTCTGGCTTTTTTTTATGACGGTTTTGGAGCAGTGGATTCTTACTTGCTGAGCAGCCTTTCAGGTTATGTCAATATAGGACTCGTTTTACTGTGGATATAGATACTTTTGTACATGTTTCCTCCAGCATGTTTACAAGGTCCTTTGCTGTTGTTCTGGGATTGATTTGCACTTTTCGCACCAAAGTATGTTCATCTCTAGGAGACATATCGAGTCTCCTTCCTGAGCGGTATGACGGCTGCGTGGTCCCATGATGTTTATACTTGCGAACTATTGTTTGTACAGATGAATGTGGTACCTTCAGGCATTTGGAAATTGCTCCCAAGGATGAACTTGACTTGTGGAGGTCTACAATTGTTTTCTGAGGTCTTGGCTGATTTCTTTTGATTTTCCCATGATGTCAAGCAAAGAGACACTGAGTTTGACGGTAGGCCTTGAAATACATACACAGGTACACCTCCAACTGACTCAAATGATGTCAATTTGCCTATCAGAAGCTTCTAAAACCATGACGTAATTTTCTTAAATTTTCCAAGCTGTTTAAAGGCACTATCAACTTAGTGTATGTAAACTTCTGACCCACTGGAATTGTGATACAGTGAATTATAAGCAAAATATTCTGTCTGTAAACAATTGTTGGAAAAATGACTTGTGTCATGCACAAAGGAGATGTCTTAACCGACTTGCCAAAACTATAGTTTGATAACACGAAATTGGTGGTGTGGTTGAAAAAGTAAGTGTATGTAAACTTCCGACTTCAACTGTATATTGCTAAGAATGTGAGAGTAGAGAGAGTCCTCTAGCGGCTCTCGGATTCTGGCCACCAGCACCAATAACGAACAGCCTAACCACTGTCCCAATAGGGAATATTTCTAGGGCATGTGCTTAATAGGCCAGTATAGTTAAGTGTGAGCAATAGGGTGAATGTCAGCTTTGTTAAATCAAATCATATTTTCTTCCTCAAATCAATCAAATTCAATCAAATGTATTTATAAAGCCCTTCTTACTTTAGCTGATGTCACAAAGTGCTGTACAGAAACCCAGCCTAAAACCCCAAACAGCAAGCAATGCAGGTGTAGAAACAACGGGTGTAGACTTACCGTGAAATGCTTGTTTACGTGCTCTTCCCAATGATGCATACGAGCCCTTCCCAACGATGCAGAGTAAAATACCAATAAAATACTCAAGAAAAACTTAATGTGCCCCACAAACATTAGACAACTATACAGAAAGCCCTTAAATTATTGCAATATGTGAGAGAGTAGTAAAATGAACTGATAATGGACACAGACATGGTCGCGTAGCAGGAATATCTAAATGACGTGAACCAAGAGGTTGTGAAGTTAAATCCCAGCTGAAGATATGTTGAATAATAAGTACTGTATAAATGAACATGCATGGCATTTTTTGGGTTGGTGAAAACGTTTCTTTGGGACCATCAGGCGACGTCTTGACAACTGATACACAGAAATGTTCTTGCAATGTTCCCATGAAACATGTCTAGAACATTAATACATTTCTTACATTCTGCGAACATGGCAACCAGTCCCTGAATTTCTACCCTCTAAGTTTCAGAGCAAGAGAAAACAATCTGACAATTAAGACATAATGAAGTCACAGTATTACCATCAGGGGGCACTGTAAAGCCACACAGTTGCAGGTGTTAGGCATTGTAGGTCTATGTAATTTTAACAGCTGTCATTTTCACAACAATCTTCGTATCTGATATCCATCTTCTTCTTTTCAGAAAATAAAAAGAATCCAAATGAAATTAATGATAAAAAGGTCTGGTTGACAGGTTGGAATCAAAGGTTATGTTGTCTGGAATATGCAAATCTGTCATGCACTGGCAACTCCCTGGGTGTGTATCACTTATTAAAAGAATAGTTGGGAGCGTTTATGCAAATGAAGCCAAATCAAAGCAAGCATTCCCTTGGCTGGATCCATTGCACAAGAGAGGAATTTGTGACTGAAACTGTGCCTGATATTGCTGTGTGGTGTAGCTACTACACTACTACTGTAGATAATCAGAGATCACCTGTGCTAGTATTAAATTAGGAATTCATGTTTTTTTGCTGCCAGGGTGTTCCAGACAAAAGCTTCTCGGCAAGTTTCATTTCCCGTTGGGTGGATTGACAGATTTGTTGGAGAGAAAGATGGATAATATCCGTTGTGGCCAAAGGCTGCTGTGAAGTAGTCTAACACAGACCCTGATTAAGCCTCTTGAGATCTAAAGAGATTGTGGGTCTTAGCAGAGAGAAAAAAACAAAGAGAATTGAACAGGCAGCAAGAATGGGGTTAGGCTACAAATTGGATTGCATGAGATGCCTGTGGCTTCTGGGTGTACTATATTGTATGTCGAGGTTCCAAAGTGCTGATCTTGAGTCTGTTTTGCTTTCCTAACCTTCTATCATTTACAATTAGTATTTGGGAAAGGGATAGTGATCTTAAATCAGTTGTAGGATCAACCTCTGCCTTGAGTTATTGTCTGCTGTGTATTATAATTCTAGGTGATTTATGCTCAATAGGGAGTGTCCATGAGTTACAGTATGGCTTTGTGTATAAAGTGTGAAATTGAGGTCTAAATTGGACCTCTTGACTTGGGTTTGTATTTACTCAAGAGTCCTGATGCTAATGTGAACACGACTGACATATGAAATCAACCCTGCCATCCACATCACATATTCCAATGCCAATTTGGAGAGCAAAGGTGAGGCCTTGGTGTTCAATATTTATATTTTGACAGCAAATGAAGTGAAAAGAGCAGAGGTCAATGTATTTCTCACAGACAAATATGCAAAATATGCAGTTTTGTAGGCTAAATGTCACTAGCCAGTCAAGGCCCCCACCGTACATTCCCTCAGTTTGGAAACTTTTAGGTTTTTGAACAGCAGTGAAAATAGTAACAACATTTTACCAGTATCAGTTGTTGCTGATTAAATATTGTTGATATGTAAATAGGAAATGTAGGGTCGTATTCTAGAGAGTTTGTCTGCGATGTGGGCAGTTTACATTAAGTGCAATTGCCGTCATTAACAGATCATGCAATAAATGAAATGAGCATAGAATGTATTTCCGTCATTGCCTCTCAAAGCATTTTCAATCAAGAAATATGTAGACATTGTAGAAACGCAATCTCCATGCCTCTTTCTGTCTGTATTATGGCAGCAAGGTTCAAGCTTTAACGAAATCACTCAAACTCATTTCAGCATTTAACCCAATCAGAAACCACATTAGAACAATAGATCCAAATGGACACTTAGACTGTCATAAAGACAGACTAACTTCACTTCCTACTTCAATACTTTCTAATATGAAAGCAGAGGCGCTAATACTGCCTAATGTGAATCTAAGGGGCTTCCAAATTACAATGTCTGATTGAATTGTTAATCAATTACAGGATTGACAAGTCCATTTTTATGAATGCACAAAATAAAATGTCTAGGGGCTGCAAGTTTCTTGATTCAATAGTATGCAGTTAGCAAGCTCATTGTTTAGCTAATACGTAACAATATAATGCCTATTCCCTGACTTCCTTTGTTACTAAGTAGGCTACTTTATGCATTATTGTTTATTGAGGTAGCATATTGTATAAATCTACAAAACAGTTGATTTAAGATTCATTACGTAAGTATAATGTCCTTTTAAAAAAAAAGAAGATTCAATTCGGAGAAAAAAAAACTATGTCCTGGTATGCTCAAATGGGCAAAAAGTGTAAGGCCATAGAGACTTGGTATAAGGTTCTCCTTTTCTTCAAGAATTCCCTGAGTTCCCTGATTCTTCAAGAGTTCCCTGATTTTTCATTTAGTAAGTGGTGGCCATTATCCCCTTAGTTTTTCTGCCAGATTATTAAATCGTTTAGAATAATTTATGTTTTGATGTCTTTTACGATAGTAAATTGCATTTATAAAGGTTGGCTTTTAGATCAGTTCTCAGACCATGCATGGACCATAATACCATCATCAATGAAGTTTAAGTTATTGAGTACAGCTCAATAATGGCCTGGTCTTGATGAAAGCAGGACCTCATAAAAACCTTCAGAGGAGGGCAATCAATGTGCTTTCATCCCAAGGCCGGATATTGCACTCACACTGCTCAGACGATATGAAGGTCCCCCCTAGAAAGCCAAATCATTAACATCAAACTTGTACAAAGAAATCTAAATGTCAGTCTGCCATGGACAGACTAGTACTGGAGCCTTGCACCTTGTAATTCTATAAACATCTACTCAATGTACCGTAGGCCTATTTTCAATACCTGATTGAACTGCATTGACATTTTACCATAAATCGAAACTGAATCATTGAATGTTTTGGATTATGGCATTTGAAGTGTATTTAAATGGCATTTGGATCATTCTTGAATTGTGGAGGCATGTGCATCCCTTTGCTTTGCCACCATTAAAAAACACTTTGTAATGACAGTTACACATCATACACACAGCAAATTCTCCAGTGTTAAATATATATATATATAACACAGAGTGTTGAATCAACACTGAAAGTGTGGAATCTGTGAACCCATATACACACTGGAACAGAATTAAATTAACACACTTCTTAGTAAAAAGCCGTATTCAAATGTTTCCCAGAGAGCCTTGCCTTTTGAGTAGATTGTAGAGTTACCACCATGACTGTATTTGTAAGTGACAGAGACATGGTTGTTGCATTTATCCACTTTTGGTCCAATGGACTTCAGCAAGTCAGATCCTAAGCGAATATGTTTAATATATCTATTTAACATAATACCATATGTATTTCATAAGGCCTTATTTCGAGGGCCTAGTCTGAGGGCCTCGTCTGAGACCTGCCACCTGGACAACGGATGAAACTGAAGAGTATTTCTCTGTAATAAAGCCCTTTTGTGGGGAAAAAAATAATTATTATTGGCTGGGCCTGGCTCCCCAGTGGGTGGGCCTGGCTGCCCATTCATGTGAAATCCATAGATTAGGGCCTAAAGAATTTATTTCAATTGATTGATTTACTGTAACTCAGTAAAATCTTTGAAATTGTTGCATGTTGTGTTTTATATTTTTGTTGAGTATACATTAATTCAGAATGGGAAGATGTACCCAAATACATTTAAATAAAATTAAACTACAGCCAAACTGTAACTACAGCCACTGTAATTGATATCCAATCTGAAATACATATTCCATTAAGCATAATCTACATTTAAATCATGTTGACAAGATGTATATCAATGAATTAGTCTGTTCTCCTTGATATTATACCTTTGACCGAGGATTTAAAACAAGAAAGGCCAAGACATGTTTCTGATTGTTTCATTTTCATGTTTGAAGAGAGACATCTACTTTGATCTTTTATATTACACTTTCAAACACTCAGTTGTATACTTACAGTAAGCGTACAATAAGCTTCATTCAGCCAGCTTGCTGGGGCATCAAATCCTTAGATTTGCAGCATTGACTGCCACCAATTTAATTTTCTCAGTTGGAATGTTCCCATTCTATTGATGTGACAGATGTGAAAGTTTTGTTATTTTCAGAGTACAGTTCCCGGAAAAGTATGAATCTCTATTTAACAACTGTGTCATGCACATTGTCAAAGGTTTACATAGATGTGATGTTATTTGTGAAGAGCAAGTCACTCGGTTTCTTTGAGATGATCCAAAAAGTGTTAAAATAAGATGACAGATGTGGACTCACTGAACTGAAGATGGAAGTCTAAAGGCAAAATGTTCTGGTTGTGAACTGCATTAAAGCTTTCTTGAAGTTAATGAAAGCTGTAATGAGGGAAGTGCTAGCCCCACTACAACTAAATAGTGTAAATAAATAAAATGCTGGAGAGTGTCTTTCCTGTAACGCACAGCGTTGAGATTGCTTGCAATGACAACAAGCTCAGATGCTGTGACACACCGCCTCAGACCATGACGGACCTCGGTGTAACGCTCATTCCTTTGACGATAAACGCGAATCCATCACCCCTGGTGAGACAAAACCGCGACTTGTCAGTGAAGAGCACTTTTTGCCAGTCCTGTCTGGTCCAGTGACGGTGGGTTTGTGCCCATAGGTGACGTTGTTGCCGGTGATGTCTGAGGACCTGCCTTACAACAGGCCTACAGCCCTCAGTCCAGCCTCTCTCAGCCTATTGCGGACAGTCTGAGCACTGATGGAGGGATTGTGCGTTCCTGGTGTAACTCAGGCAGTTGTTGTTTCCATCCTGTACCTGTCCCGCAAGTGTGATGTTTGGATGTACCGATCCTGTGCAGATGTTGTTACACGTGGTCTGCCACTGCGAGGACGATCAGCTGTCCGTCCTGTCTCCCTGTAGCGCTTTCTTAGGCATCTCACAGTACGGACATTGCATCTTATTGCCCTGGCCACATCTGCAGTCCTCATGCCTCCTTGCAGCATGCCTTAGGCACGTTAACGCAGATGAGCAGGGACCCTGGGCATCTTTCTTTTGGTGTTTTTCAGAGTCAGTAGAAAGGCCTCTTTCGTGTCCTAAGTTTTCATAGCCGTTGAGCCGTTGTTGCTCCTAGAGGTTTCCTCTTCACAATAACAGAACTTACAGTTAACCGGGGCAGCTCTAGCAGGTCAGAAATTTGACAAACTGACTTGTTGGAAACATGGCATCCTATGACGTTGCCACGTTGAAAGTCACTGAGCTCTTCAGTAAAGCCATTCTACTGTTTCTATGGAGGTTGCATGGCTGTGTGCTCAGTTTTATTCACATGTCAGCAACTGGTGTGGCTGAAATAGCCAAATCCACTAATTTGAAGGAATGTCCACATACCTTTCAATATATAGTGTAAGTTCAGGTGTAAAAATATGCTGAACAAGTCACAAAATATGTTAAATGGACCGCAGTAATAGTGTTCAACATGATTTTTGAATGACTTCCTCATCTCTGTACCCCACGCATACAATTTTCTGTAAGGTCCATCAGTCGAGTAGAGAATTTCACAGATTCAACCACAAAGACCAGGGAGGTTTTCCAATGCCTCGCAAAGAAGACCACTTACTGGCAGACATTGAATATCCCTTCGAACATAGTGAAGTTATTAATTTCACTTTGGTTGGTGTATCAATGCACCCAGTCACTACAAAGATACAGGTGTCGTTCCTAACTCAGTTGCCAGAGAGGAAGGAAACAACTCAGGGATTTCACCATGAGGCCAATGGTGACTTTAAAACAGTTACAGAGTTTAGTGGCTGTCATAGGACAAAACTGAGGATGGATCAACAACAGTGTAGTTACTCCACAATACTAACCTAATTGACAGAGTGAAAAGAAGGAAGCCTGTACAGAATAAAAATATTCTAAAACATGCATCCTGTTTGCAACAAGGCACTAAAGTAACACTGCAAAAATTGTGGCAAAGCATTTAACTTTTTCCCTGAATACAAAGAGTTATGTTTGGGGCGAATCCAATACAACACATTACTGAGTACCACTCTCCATATTTTCAAGCATATTGGTGGCTGCATCATGTTATGGGTCTGCTTGTAATAGTTTATTTATTTTATTTTATTTCACCTTTATTTAGCCAGGTAGGCTAGTTGAGAACAAGTTCTCATTTGCAACTGTGACCTGGCCAAGATAAAGCATAGCAATTTGACACATAAAACAACACAGAGTTACACATGGCATAAACAAAACATACAGTCAATAATACAATAGAAAAAAATAAAACAAAAAAGTCTATATACAGTGAGTGCAAATGAGGTAAGATAACTCCCTTAAGGCAATAAATAGGCCATGGTGGCGAAGTAATTACAATATAGCAATTAAACACTGGAATGGTAGATGTGCAGAAGATGAATGTGCAAGTAGAGTGTAACGGGTGTCGTAAGGATCAGACCAAAACGCAGCGGGAACGTGTATACTAATTTTCTTTTTAATGTTGAAAGAAGGAAAAACAAACAAATCACGTATACAAAAACAAATGAACGCCACTAACAGTCCTGTCATGTGTACAGACACTAAACAGGAGACAACTACCCACAAATACCATAGAAAAAACACCCCTCTTAAATAAGACCTTCAATTAGAAGCAACGAGGAGCAGCTGCTTCCAATTGAAGGTCAACCCCATGAACTAAACATAGACATAGAACGACTAGAACTAACATAGCCCAAAAAACCCCGGAACACATAAAACAAACACCCCTCTTACATAAGTACATATCCCAACAAACCCCGAACCACATAAAACAAACACCCCCTGCCACGTCCTGACCAAACTGCAATAACAAATAACCCCTTATACTGGTCAGGACATGACATAGAGATACTGGGGTGCAAAGGAGCAAGATAGATAAATAAATAAATAAATACGGTATGGGGATGAGGTAGATAGATGAGCTGTTTACAGATGGGCTATGTACAGGTGCAGTGTTATAGTTAATGACTGGGGAGTTAAGGACTGGGGAGTTTTTTAGGATTAAAAAAAAGACGGAATGGAGCTAAGCACAGGGAAAATCCTAGAGGAAAACCTGGTTCAGCCTGCTTTCCACCAGACACTGGGAGATGAATTCACCTTTCAGCAGGACAATAACCTAAAATACAAGGCCAAATCTACACTGGAGTTGCTTACCAAGAAGACAGAGAATGTCCTTGAGTGGTTGAGTTAAAGTTTTGACTTAAATCTACTTGAAAATCTTTGACAAGACTTGAAAAAGGTTGTCTAGCAATGATCAACAACCGATTTGACAGAGCTTGAATAATTATTTAAGAGTAATGGGCAAATGTTGCACAATCTAGGTGTGGAAAGCTCTTAGACACTTACCCAGAAAGACTCACAGCTGTAATCGCTGCCAAAGGTGCTTCTTCAAAGTATTGACTCATGCATGTGAATACTTATGTGAATTAGATATTTCTGTATTTCATTTTCAATACATTTGCAAACATTTCTAAAAACATGTTTTCCCTTTGTTGTTATGGGATATTGTGTGTAGATGGGTGAGATTTTTAATTTATTTAATCCATTTTGAATTCAGGCAGTAACAAAACAAAATGTGTAACATGTCAACGGGTACGAATACTTTCGGCACTGTATCTCTTATATTATTTGTTATTTTCAATTTAATGTAATAAGTTATGTTGTTCTTGTCGTCTATAACTGTTCTGTACTTTGTCATGTATTTTTGTATATTTTATGTGGACCCCAGGAAGAGTAGCTGCTGCATGTGCAGTGGCTAATGGGCATCCTAATAAACTAAACTGAACTACTGATAGCTGTCATTGCATTGGATCTATCAACTCCTAATGTTTGATGATTAGAGAGACGATTAGCTCAAGGTTCTCTGTGTTTATTGACTCTGGTGGCAGAGAGCCTGTGATTCAATACACTAGAGGTGCTGAACTGGAGAGGAGTGCAAGAGTGCCCTGTCACCAATCAAGCTGGGCTCTATTCACTTACAGCCATTTTGCAATCCATCCACTACGCTGCTATACAGGGAGCTAGCTCTAGGTACCCAAGTGAATTAATGTTGTCATTGTCTTACTTCCCATGCATTAGCTTCAGCCATCTCAGGAATGGAAGTGAATGGAAATAGTAAATGAGCTCTAAGGCCAGACTGATGCTAGCCTGAATCAGCTGACTGAGTCAATAGAACTGAGCTGCCTTGAGACAGGAGAGTAACAGGAGAGAAACAGAGAGGAGCAGGAAGGGGGGGCAGACATCTCCAGATCAAACGGCTTGATGTGTAAAAGGACCTGACATCAGACACAGATTGACTCAGGTACAGAGATGAGGGCGCCAGTCAGATAACTCACAGCTCATAGTGGGTGAGAGGGACAGATATTGGGCCGATGCCAAGGCCATTAAATCCAGGTACTTTTGTATTCTGCAGGCAGTCTGGTAGAGATTATGGGCGCCATACTGATAACATAGGAGGACTCACCTTTGCCCTGTTGAGCTCCTATCTTGTGGATGGGGAGAATGATGCTATTATGGACCCAAGGATAGTTGTCCGTTCTCATTATCCTCCCGGCCAATGATTAAATACCTCACACTATCTATTTCAGAATGTGCCACTGCTAAATCTACTGTTCATGCAGTGGATTATTTGCTTTCCATTTAGAAGGCTGTACTTTACATTAAATGACTGTAAAAAGCAGCGTGGGACTGTCTCATGAACAATTCTTCTCCCCTTTGAGGACTGGGAGAGGTTTCACGCCTGATTAAATTCCCAACGCAACAATTTCATAATCAGTGATCTTTATTGAGGGGTTGAACACCTATGACGGGAAATATTTGATAATGTGTTACCGAAGATTAGAATCAATTTGTTTACACGTGTAGCCCCAAATTGGCAATCTCGTCGTTTGAAATGAAAAGTGAACCTAGCCACAGCCCAGAATCTTAAACGCACATCAAAGTAAGATAGATCTGTGCTCTGGCCACAAAGTGCATCTAATGCTGTGATAGATGCTGAATAAAGGCCCTAATGTGTTGTGGTGCACACTGTCTGAATAGGACTCGTCAAAGGGAACATCATTTCCTTTCCCCATGACAGCCAATATATGGTAATGTCTTGGCTTGTTTGTGTTGTGTTTGGGGAGACTGCTTTGAAAGGGAAATGATAGGGATGTTTCCCTGTCAGGCACGGTGACTTCCCATTAAGCCATCTCCAAAGTATATAATAGAGAGCCACTGTGCATGTAGATTAGCATCCGAGCCGGACGAAACATACCCATTAATTTAACTGTACTTGAAAAGCAGATGTTTCTTGTAAGGAATTTACGCCTGGCCAGCTTTTATGTACATTATTTTGTTTAAGCTTGTATCAATGTTTATACTGTCAAACATTAAGACACATGCTTCAAACTTATGATCCCACACAGACTATGATTTCAATTTAAAAAAAATACTGAACCAAAATTCAACCTTAGATTTCACTAACCATCTGTTACAAGTAGCTTTGGAAGAAGTTTAACTTGAACTAAGAGATGTCAATTATGACACACAGCCTTTTGTCATTTCCTATATCCCATTGTGTAAACTTCTTTCTTTTTATCATTTCCTGAACACAAAAGATTCATTCCACTGATACATTTCACTACTTGCTTTCTATAACATTGTATACTTACAAGTCAACAATTTGTCTCCCACAATGTTGAGACAATGAATTAAGTCTTTGTTCTCTCCATTACTTGTTTTTACTGTGAGTGGAACATCAGTGAAAAATCACTAAGCACCTCACATATTTTGATTCATGAAACATATACATTTCTCCTTGTTTGCATAGCCATATTGTACTGTAGATGGGAATGCGATGATAGCGTGTAATCAAATGACTTTGGGTTAAAGCAATGAAATAATTGCAGGTTGATGTTTATTGAGATGGGTCTTGTCCTGGAGGCAGAACTGAGTGCCTTCTACTAGAAGGGCCAGCTGCAAAATGGCTATATTGTTAAAATTCATGAAAAACAAAAAATATATTTTTGATCTTAATTTAAGGTTAGGGTTAGGCATTACGGTTAGCAGTGTGGTTAAGGTCAGGGTTCAATTTTTATGACTTTGTGGCTGTGCCAGCTAGTGACCACTTTGCAGTGCTGCCTCCAGAACAAGGTTCATGATGAAAAATGCTAACCTGCGAAATAATTGTGAAAAGCCATTCTAAAATGGATATGTGGTTTAACTGACAGCTAAAGTGATGAACATCTACTATTGGTCTGACTACTAGTTTCAGCCGTGACATTTTTGCCTAATTGTTGAGTCTCCTCTCTTATTCTAAAAAAACAAAAGTACTGGCAGCAAAGAGGGTTTTGCACACGCACACGCACACACACAAGGTAAAAACAAAAGTCAAAATGAACGGTCGTCATCAACATGTGAGGTGGTTGAGTGTTACCACACCAGGGTAACACACTATGCAGAGTAATTGAAATTGAATAGTCTGACAGAGCTGGCCTTGTGTAGTGACTCAGTGACAAAAATAAACTTTAAGGCAGAGATATACCACCAATGACTCTTTGTGCTTCTGTTTCATCTTTGCTAGTGAATTGAAATACTTTGCAGGATAGAAGGACTATAGGAAAGGTATGATAATGAAATATGCACACATGGGAACTTGCCTTGACTACATATTAATTCATTTTTAACTTTAGAAAGTTGACAATTTGAGTGATATTTTTCATGAGATCAAAAAGTAGTGTAGTGGTTGTAACTTTCCACTCAGCAAGAAAATGGAAGATGACAACTTGAACCTGGGTTACAAAAATAAAGCACATAGAGACTGTTGAATGTGTGCTGACCAAACAGAATACTAAACCAAAGCATTGTGAGTGGTTCAGCAAACGCAACAAAAGTACCAATTTGCTTGTTCTTTGTCTGTGGGCTTTATACTCACTCTCAGGTTTGTACTTCGATGACTTTGCCATCAGAGAGGCCCTGTGCCTTACAAGACACCCTAATGCAGTGTAAAACAGCTTGCTTTGTCTGGCCTGTCTCTCTGTGGCATATAGATACAGCGATTACCCCACACGTAAGAGTCCCATAGACGGTGTGGATTGCCATGCTGGTCAGACACAGCAGTGTAGTGAGTCTCTGATTGCTGTTGTTTTTAAAGGTCTTTTGGATCATTGCATTCAAACCCCATTAGGTAAATAAAGTCTGCTGCTGACTTGCATTCAAACATGTTCATATCAATAATGTATAGAGACTATAGTTGAGATCTACCTGGACAATTGTGAAATTGCAACCTAACATGCTGATATATTCATAGCTTTATTTCCACATAGGTTACAGAGATACCACTTTCATTTTCACCATGATATTTTTGTTTAGTGACATGCAATTTTCTCAATAGGACTTGAATTTCCTTTCGATCATATCATACTGAGGTCATTCAGCAGTATGAACATTGTGGGAAGGATCTACTGTCACTTACACTCATCTTAATTCTACTGAGTTCTGAAGGACTTAGAGTGGCAAGAAAAAGTATGTGAACCCTTTGGAATTAACTGGATTTCTGCATAAATTGGTCATCAAATTTGATCTGATCCTCATCTAAGTCACAACAATAGACAAACTCAGTCTGCTTAAACTAATAACACACAAACAATTATACGTTTTCATGTCTTTATTGAACACACCGTGTAAACATTCACAGTGCAGGGTAGGAAAAGTATGTGAACCCTTGAGTTTAATAACTGGTTGACCCTCCTTTGGCAGCAATAACCTCAACCAAACGTTTTCTGTAGTTGCGGATGAGACCTGCACAACGGTCAGGAGGAATTTTGGACCATTCCTCTTTACAAAACTGTTTCAGTTCAGCAATATTTTTAGGATGTCCGGTGTGAACTGCTCTCTTGAGGTCATGTCACAGAATCCTAATTGGGTTGAGGTCAGGACTGACTGGGCAACTCCAGAAGGTGTATTTTATTCTGTTGAAGCCATTATGTTGTTGATTTACTTCTATGTTTTGGGTCGTTGTCCTGTTGCATCACTCAACTTCTGTTGAGCTTCAACTGGCGGACAGATAGTCTAATATTCACCTGCAAAATGTTAGCTTGCTATCCGTCGATGATAGCAAGCTGTCCAGACCCTGAGGCACCAAAGCAGCCCCAAACCATGATTCTCCCTCCACCATACTTTACAGATGAGGTTTTCATGTTGGTGTGCTGTGCCTTTTTTTCACCACACATAGTGTTGTGTTCCTTCCAAACAACTCAACTGTAGTTTCATCTGTCCACAGAATATTTTGCCAGTAGCGCTGTGGAACATTCAGGTGCACTTTCGCAAACTTCAGATGTACAGCAGTGGTATTTTCCATGGTGTCCTCCCATTAACACCATTCTTGTTTCGTGTTTTACGAATCGTAGACTCGTCAACAGAGATGATAGCATGTTATTTATTCTGTGCTGTGCTCTTGCAGTTATCTTTTCAGGACAGCCACTCCTAAGGAGAGTAGCAACAGTGCTGAATTGTCTCCATTTGTTGACAATTTTTTGTTACCGTGGACTGATGAACATCAAGGCTTTTAGAGATACTTTTGTAACCCTTTCCAGCTTTATGCAAGTCAACAATTCTAATCTTAGGTCTTCTGAGATCTCTTTTGTTCGAGACATGGTTCACATCAGGCAATGCTTCTTGTGAATAGCAAACTCCAATTTTGTGAGTGTTTTTTTATAGGGCAAGGCAGCTATAACCAACATCTCCAATTTCGTCTCATTGATTGGACTCCAGGTTAGCTAACTCCTGACTCCAATTAGCTTTTAGAGAAGTCATTACTCTGTGTTCACATACTTTTTCCAACCTACACTGTGAATTTTTAAATGATGTGTTCAATATAGACAAGAAAAATACAATAATTTGTGTGTTATTAGTTTAAGCACACTATGTTTGTCTATTGTTGAGACTTAGATGAAGATCAGATCAAATTTGATGACCAATATATGCAGAAATCCAGGTAATTCCAAAACGTTCACCTACTTTTACTTGCCACTGTATGATCAAACTTCCATTAAGCAGATGAAATGGGCTTCCCAGGATTTATTTCAATCTTTGATAGTATAAGTCACATGTTCACTGAATTTAGAGACAATTTCAAGTACACTCTCAGAAGAAAAGGTGCTGTCCAGAACCTAAAAGGGTTATTTGGCTGTCTCCATAACCCTTTGAAGAACCCTTTTTGGTTGCAGGTAAAACCCTTTGTAGCGGGGTGCGTAATTGGCAGAGAAGTCAGGCGCAGGAGAGCAGAACTGGGTAATAACCGGAGATTTATTAAGCAAAACCAACGGCATCCAGAACAACAAGATAAATGGGCACAAAATGACCTGTCGTGCTCTCACGGGGAACGTGCACAAGCACTACAATAAACAATCCCACACAAAGACATGGGGGGAACAGAGGGTTAAATACACAACAAGTAAATGAGGGAATTGAAACCAGGTGTGTGGAAAGACAAGACAAAACAAATGGAAAATGAAAAGTGGATCGGCGATGGCTAGAAGACCGGCAACACCGACCGCCGCCCGAACAAGGAGAGGACCCGACTTCGGCGGAAGTCGTGACACCCTTTTGGGTTGCATTTAGAACCTTTTGGACCCAAAATGGTTCTACCTGGAACCCAAAAGGGTTCTATCTGGAACTAAAAAGGTTCTCCTATGGGGACAGCCAAAGATCCCTTTTGGAACCCTTTTTTCTATTAGTGTAGCATATGGGATTTCCACATTTACTATTAATAAAAGGTTTGGCGGATCAATAAGTTGTGATTACTTTGCTTTTTTTTAGGCGTACTTTAGATATGTTGTTGCTATTAGATAGAAAGGTAGATGCATCATGCATGAAATAACGGCGCTTGTCCCGCTTGCAATCAGCGTCAAACTTTATATGAAGGCCACAAACAAACTAACTTCTAGTGTTCATGCTAGTTCAAGCTTCTTCACTGCTTGCCATGTGCATACCCCAAGCATAGCTAGACCAGGTTTACCTTCAAAAACTCCCAAATGAGACAAAGAAGAACATTAAATATGCATTGTTAGTACGCTCATCCTTTCTGTGACTAACTAAAATGCAGAGTAGGTTGAGAAACAGAGTAGGTTGAAAATTTGAACAAGAGAAAATACATGATCAATGTCTCAATTTTACATTCTATGCATCTGGACTTATCATTTTGCAGTATACAGTGACAATGGTTTGTACACTTTGAAAAAAGGGTTCCAAAAGTGTTCTTCGGCTGTCTCCATAGGAAAACCCTTTTGGGTTCTATGTAAAACCTTTTGTGGAAAAGGTTTTACATGGGACACAAAAGGGTTCTACCTGGAACCAAAAGGGTTATACCTGGAACTAAAAAGGGTTCTTCATGGGGACAGCCGAAGAACCCTTTTAGGTTATAGATAGCACTTTCTATGACGATTACCACCCTCAATGCCCCGTGGGTTTCTGTAGGCTTTGTATGACAATTACCAACCTCAATGCCCCGTGGGTTTCTGTAGGCTTTGTATGACAATTACCACCCTCAATGCCCCGTGGGTTTCTGTAGGCTTTCTATGACGATTACCACACTGAATGCCTTGTGGGTTTCTGACATCAATAAAACCAGATTTAAATAGTTAGAAAACATTTAATAAAAAAGTTAACAGTTTGCCCCTTTGTAACCTTGGTGTAATTATTCATATAAGAATAAAACTGCAGTGCATAACAACTCTGCATGCACAGTTGGTTTAATTTAGTGTTGCAAAGGGAGGTTCTCCTCAGCATGCCTCTGTTTGATTAAGGCGCTATCACCCTGAATGAGAGGAATGATTATCACAACAACACATTCATAAGCCTTCTATTAGATTAAGGCCCATTTTAATAGACTCCCAGCAAGTGGGGGAGTGGTAGCTTTATGTAATTGGTTACAGGGCAACACGCAGGGAGGCGTCAAGAAAAATGAACCAAATTTATAGTGCTTTGTTTTGCTTGCTTTATTTTCCAATGCAGCAAGAAGCTTTATTTGACCATTTTAATCTCTCTGTCTTGTGATCCTGTAGTGTTTCATATAAATGGTTTGTGCATTTCGTTTATTTTTCCCATCCATAATACATGGGGTATCTAAATCCTGCTGGTGCGTGCAGGGAAGAGAGAGGCTGGCTCGCTAGTGCTGTGAGGCATGGAGGCACAAAACAAAGTGGTGGAAATATAGAAGCGACTAAAGACAGAGAAAAAGCCACTCAGGACTGACTGTTATTTTGATAGTTGACTGTTTTGTTTTTTAGTTTCTCATTCATCTGCACTCATATATATATGCAACAGCATATGAATATTTCAACTGTGTTACCCAGAGCTAGACAGTATCAGCGCAACATGAAAGCCGTCTGTTTCAAACAGATAAAAAAAGTATGCTGCTTGTCTTTAATATGTCTAACAGGAAACACAGAGGGGATCCTTTGCAATTGTTTTTAAATTTGTGGGAACAAAAAAAACTCTGTTTCTAGCAGAATTTGTTAAATGCTGTTATATGAAGATTGTCTCTGAATATAGCCCACCTTGGGGCCTGGAAAAGAGCTGTCCATTTAAAGAATGAGTTAACCATGAAACTCTGAGTGGAAATTACCCTGATTCTTCCAGAGTTCAGGTAAAGTACTAAAGCTATTCCTCCCCCTTGCCTTTTAAATTAACTAGAGTACTCCGACTAAAGAAAATAGGAAATCACAAGGCAATTACACTGTCTGCAGCAGTCCTTTTGCTTGAATATATCTCTATCTGATCCCAGCTGTGTCCAACGGCACTACCTTGAATAGAAAGTGCTGTCAAAGTTACATGAAAAGACGGATAGGGATTATGACAGATCAAAGAGCATTTCTCACATATCTAGGCGAAGCTAGTAAGAACATTCAGGGGCCATGCTTCCTGATACTAGTTCTTGGAAAATATCAATTATTTTTGGCATATGCTGTTTAAAAAAAAACATGTTCAATCCTTCACAGCATCACAAATGTGATCTAGACTGCCAACTGACAACCAAGTGAAAAGCTTTAAAAATGAAGAAGAAGAATGTTGACATAAAGTGAGATGGAAGTTGCTGTGGTAGGAAGATTCCTCGTCCTCTCTGTGGAGAGCTGTCACGACAGTCCTCATCATCTGCTCTGGGAACAGCTAGGAGTCGCTGTGAAATGTGTCACACCTCCTTCACTCTGTTTAGGGCACAGTAAGGAGTCTGTGCAAGTCTGTTACACTGCCGTGGCACTGTTGTAAGCCACCCTGCATCAAGGAAGAGGAGCCGAGTAAATCCGGGCGCAGAGAGGAGCAGCCTTTAATTTAGTCTCCCAGGAATTGTCTCAGCCTCCATCTTAGCAGGGAAGAATAGCATCATGAACCACCCCGTCGCCTGAAAGTGTTTACTCAAATCACATCCATGTTATCCTATGATGGGGACTGACTGTTCATGAGTGTAAATAAATCCTTTTTTGCTGTTGATGTTGTTACGCTAGCTGTATTGTGTCACTGGTTTGTTTCCCTCCCTATCGGACACTGAGGAGTATTCTCACTGCATGAGAGTAACGGTGAGTAGTTCAGGGATTCAGGGAGTATACTGCAACTCGTCATTCTGGATTAGACTCAGCCTCACATCCTACATGAGTCGGTATAAGTTTTAGTAATTATAAATGGCCAGACTCTTAAGGCCATGTTTGACTCCACTTCAAAAAAGCCCTTCGCTATAAATTATTCCATGATCTGATATCTACTACAGTTGCTTGTACTTTGTACTTTGGGGGTACTGTTTGTGGTTGAATACAGGCTCAAACGTGTTTCTTCCTCATTTATTTATAGTATTTGCTGGCAAAAATTGTTGAGACGCTATTAACACTACGTGGTGATGGTATTGACTTGGCTTTTTAATCAGGTGCCTTTTGAGTCACTGTTGTTACCATCCATAGCTTTACCACACCAGGTGCTAATGTGAAATTACAAATAGGCTGAGCTGTTGAAAACACTATCTGCCATAGAATGAAACATTATAAACACCTGGTCTTTCCATGACATAGACTGACCTGCTGAATCCAGGTGAAAGCTATGATCCCTTATTGATGTCACCTGTTAAATCCACTTTAGTCAGTGTAGATAAAGGGGAGGAGACAGGTTAAAGAAGGATGTTTAAGCCTTGAGACAATTGAGACATGGATTTTGTATGTGTGCCATTCAAAGGGTGAATAGGCATGACAAAATATTTAAGAGCCTTTGAAAGGGGTATGGTAGTAGGTGCCAGAGGCACCAGTTTGAGTGTGTCAAGAACTGCAATGCTGCTGGGTTTTTCATGCTCAACAGTTTCCTGTGTGTATCAAGACTGGTCCACCAGTCAACATGGGCCAGCATCCCTGTGGAACACTTTCGACACCTTATAGTCCATGCCCTGATGAATTGAGGCTGTTCAAAAGGGCAAAAGGGGGTGCAACTCAATATTAGGAAGGTGTTATTAATGTTTTGTACACTCAGAGTAGTAGGCCTACATACATCTGCCACACAATTATCCTTTGTTTCCATTTTAATAATCAATTACCCTCATCAACCGGGAATATATGACTCTGAAACAGCATTTACATTTCTAATCTAAGTATGGAAACCCAACATAAAAGGGAAACTTCCAGCCACGTGCTGGTACTCGGCATGTTTTTGCATATCCAATTTTCATGTGTCTATCTCCTTCACTCTATCTCAAATGTATTCATCCAGTCTCTCATACCCTCCTCCACCTTCTCTTGCCACTACCAGGCCCTGCGTTGACCCCAGTTACAGAGCTAGCTGTCTGGAGCAAGGTCCATCGGTGGGAAATGCTGTGTCCGTTTCGGGAGAGCTGCGTTCCAGTCATCATGGTACCACAGGGCACTATAGGATGGATGATGAGAGACATGGCCAGCCCCTATTTCTGAGACTGTCTGTAGCAAGGCATTAAACTTCCATGCATGCTTTTCCCCTCAGAGAATTACAGGACAGTGCCCTTTCTTACCCTGAACAAGGTGCGAACAAGACCTTTGAACAATCTTTTTCTCAAAGGAATTGGGTCCGTTGCTACAAATAAATGATTCTGCCCATCTGCCCATACAAGTGTCTCTGATTCCATGACCAGCAGTTGATTCTTATAAACAGACAATTTTGTCTAAATGCATCAGTCCTGCTACTGTTTTACATAACATAATATACAGTAATATGACTAGATACTTGCCCAGAAGAAGACATCCATTTCTATTGTGGCTTCAGTTTTAGGTCAACTAATGCAAAACACGTGTTTCCATGAGCTGGAGTTACATTATGGTTTGTTATTCATTCTGCATGTCCTTTGGTGTTTGTTTCCAAATGCCCTACTACATATTATTCATAGAGAAATGTGGACAGTATATCTTCATATAGAAGCGTGCATAAATAAGCCAGCAGTGACAGATTGAATGCAAAGTCATTTTTTTACAACATGTCAAGCTACGTAGCTTTAGCACAATATATTTGATTAACAACTACAATTGAAATTTGGGCCATTTTACAATTTGGGCACCCATGGTTGATCAAAAGATGTGATTGTGTTTTCATGTTTTGTACAACTGCAGAGAGAAAGGGAGAGAGAAAGAAAAGGCGAAGCATCTGTTAGACCAGAGAACCAAGAGAGCAGAGATAACACATCACCTTTTGACCAGTACTAAAGTACCCATTAAAAAAAATCTGAAACAGTTGCCAGAGGTTTAAAAAGTATCGATTTTTCCTTTCAGTTTGTGTTGAAAGGAAAGACAGGAAAATGCACTGTAGAACTGAGCTGTTGTACAGTCAAATGGGTAGGTATTCTGAACCGTTAAAGGGAATTTCTTTTGTCTGTTTTTGGTAATTCCAATATCCATTTTATAGCTGTTTTGCTTTGCACAGTAAACATGGATTTACTATGTTTTCAGTCTCATCTTGGAAACTCCCAGCCAAAACCTTTTGGTTGAATAGGGACTAGTAGTGTTTGGTTTGGTTTTTGAATCAAATCGGTAGACCTATAGAGATACTTTATCTAACCCATTAAAGAAGGATAAAGCTGAAGTTCTGTCTTGAAGTGTATTTTTCTAAGTGGGTCAAAGAGATTTCCTTTCATAACGGATGGTGTTCGCTTTCCAGTGGCAATAAACAAATGTGTTATGTAGAGACACATGCTCCTGCCCTACAGTAGTGGTATTATGCATGGGTGGTCCCCTGCTACTCATGATAATCCTCCCTGATTAGAAATGATAAAACTAATAGAGAAATATCTAGACTTTATTTCAAGGAAATACATACTGTAGGTTCACTCTGGAAGACAGATTATAATGAAGGAGGAGTCTTATACTTTGATCTGCGTCTCATATACAGATATTTTGATCAATCACATTAAGGTTTTTGTTTAATGCTGGAACACATGGTCCTCCTCTTCTAAAATTGTATGATGTATGCTGGAAAGAAAAATGACAAACATTTTCTCGGAACAAGAAGAAGCATCTTGAATACTCAACATGGATAGAGGAGTTACAATATAGTGCCTGACCATATAAACTGAGAGGATGACAGTAAGGATATAGAAAGATAGACTTCAATGGTCTTACAGAGGAATTTATTATCAATACAGCCAGGTACAAGTTACAGAAACAAAGATTTACACTACTGTTCATACAGACATACAAAAAAGTATGCAGAAACATGATACTATACAGTGGGGGGAAAAAGTAGTTGATCCCTTGCTGATTTTGTACGTTTGCCCACTGATAAAGAAAGGATCAGTCTATCATTTTAATGGTAGGTTTATTTGAACAGTGAGAGACAGAATAACAACAAAAATATCCAGAAAAACGCAAGCCAAAAATGTTATAAATTGATTTGCATTTTAATGAGGGAAATAAGTATTTGACCCCCTCTCAATCAGAAAGATTCCTGGCTCCCAGGTGTCTTTTATACAGGTAACGAGCTGAGATTAGGAGCACACTCTTAAAGGGAGTGCTCCTAACCGCAGCTTGTTACCTGTAAAAAAGACACCTGTCCACAGAAGCAATCAATCAATCAGATTCCAAACTCTACACCATGGCCAAGACCAAGGAGCTCTCCAAGGATGTCAGGGACAAGATTGTAGACCTACACAAGGCTGGAATGGGCTACAAGACCATCGCCAAGCAGCTTGGTGAGAAGGTGACAACATTTGGTGTGATTATTCGCAAATGGAAGAAACACAAAAGAACTGTCAATATCCCAAGATGGAGCCCCAGGCTCCATGCAAGATCTCACCTCGTGGGGTTGCAATGTTCATGAGAACGGTGAGGAATCAGCCCAGAACTACACGGGAGGATCTTGTCAATGATCTCAAGGCAGCTGGGACCATAGTCACCAAGAAAACAATTGGTAACACACTACACCTTGAAGGACTGAAATCCTGCAGCACCCGCAAGGTCCCCCTGCTCAAGAATACATATACATGCCCGTCTGAAGTTTGCCAATGAACATCTGAATGATTCAGAGGACAACTGGTGAAAGTGTTGTGGTCAGATGAGACCAAAATGGAGCTCTTTGGCATCAACTCAACTCGCCGTGTTTGGAGGAGGAATGCTGCCTATGACCCCAAGAACACCATCTCCACCGTCAAACATGGAGGTGGAAACATTATGCTTTGGGGGTGTTTTTCTGCTAAGGGGACAGGACAACTTCACCGCATCAAAGGGACGATGGACGGGGCCATGTACCGTCAAATCTTGGGTGAAAACCTTGGGTGAAAATGGGTCATGGATGGGTATTCCAGCATGACAATGACCCAAAACATACGGCCAAGGCAACAAAGGACTGGCTCAAGAAGAAGCACATTAAGGTCCTGGAGTGGCCTAGCCAGTCTCCAGACCTTAATCCCATAGAAAATCTGTGTAGGGAGCTGAAGGTTCGAGTTGCCAAACGTCAGCCTCGAAACCTTAATGACTTGGAGAAGACCTGCAAAGAGGAGTGGAACAAAATCCCTCCTAAGATGTGTGCAAACCTGGTGGCCAACTACAAGAAACATCTGACCTCTGTGATTGCCAACAAGGCTTTTGCAACCAAGTACTAAGTCATGTTTTGCAGAGGGGTCAAATACTTATTTCCCTCATTAAAATGCAAATCATTTTATAACATTTTTGACATGCGTTTTTCTGGATTTTTTTGTTGTTATTCTGTCTCTCACTGTTCAAGTAAACCTACCATTAAAATTATAGACTGATCATTTCTTTGTAAATGGACAAACGTACAAAATCAGCAGGGGATCAAATACTTTTTTCCCCCACTGTACAAATCGGAGATGTAGTGGTAAAGTGCGCAGTCAACAAGGAAACCCTCTAAAACCAGGACATGACTCATTTGGAAGATCTCTTCAATTGTTTCTCCCACCATGTGTTTTTGCCATCCGCAGTAGGTAGGTTTTTTGTCTTTAATCGATTGACTCAAGTCTGTCCATCTAATTAACCAAATAACAAAAACCGCATCAAAATCCGTCTGTTTAAGTTTTTTTTTGTATGAGCCCTTTTGTATGGGCTCAATCATCGGCCTATGTCCACCTTTCACATCAACGTTGGAAAGTGGCAGAGCTACAGCGCTGTTTGTCAGACCAGGAGACATCCTGAAAATCGGTCTTCTTACAAAAACATCTGTAGCGTCATAACGGTTTGGCCTTCAGACTAATATGAACACAAACATGGTGTTCTCCGTTGTGCTCTACATCCCCACAAGTGTCACGGGACTCGTCTGAAGGTAACCCAGTACCAGGATTAAATATACAGTATGTCCAAAAAATGTATATACAGCGCCTTCAGAAAGTATTCAGACCCCTTGACTTTTTTCACATTTTGTTAGGTTACAGCCTTATTCTAAAATTGATTAAATAGTTTTTTCACCTCATCAATCGACACACAATACCCCATAATGACAAAAGGAAAAACAGGTTTTTAGAAATGTTTGCTAATTTATTACAAATGAAAAGCAGAAATATTACATTTACATAAGTATTCAGACCCTTTACTCAGTACTTTGTTGAAGCACCTTCGGCAGCAATTACAGCCTTGAATCTTCTTGGGTATGACGCTACAAGCTTGGCACACCTTTATTTTCAAGCGGGCTGTCATGTGCCTTTTACTGAGGAATGGCTTCCATCTGGCCACTCTACCATAAAAGCCTGATTGGTGGAGTTTTGCAGAGATCATTCTTCCATTTAAGAATGATGGAGGCCACTGTGTTCTTGAGGATCTTCAAACCAGCAGAAATATTTTTCTACCCTTCCCTAGATCTGTGCCTTGACACAATCCTGTCTCGGAGCTCTACAGACAATTCCTTCGACCTTAAAATTACATGGTTTTTGCTCTGATATGCAATCTAAACTGTGGGAGCTTATATAGACAGGTGTGTGCCTTTCCAAATCATGTCCAATCAATTGAATTTACCACAGATGGACTCCAATCAAGTTGTAGAAACATCTCAAGGATGATTAATGGAAACAGGATGCACCTGAGTTCAATTCCGAGTCTCATAGCAAAGGGTCTGAATACCTACGCAAATAATGTATTTCTGTTTTTTTTATTTTATACATTTACTAACATTTCGATAAACTTTTATTCACTTTATCATTATGGGGTATTGTGTGTAGATTGCTGAGGATTTAATTTTTTTTTAATCCAAATGTAATTTTGACTGTCGGTTTTGCCATTTTTTAATGTGTTATTCAATATATTTCTATGGACTACAGTAGTAAAGGACAGGTTCAATATTTTATCAAATCATTTTTGCATATACTTTTTTGATACCTACACGGGTCCTAAATTTCCAAATCAATTAGCTAAAGGATCCATGGTATGACCATCGTTAAACAATTCCATATGTCAGCACCAGCCGAACCGAAGCATAAAGAAGACTTTAGATTTTTAAGGGTTAATGGCATGGGGAGAGTGCACCTTGTTGTTCATCTCCAGTGCCGGACTGTGAGTTGTCTGTGTGACGGCCATTACTGTTACTGTTACTTCCAGTGTGTCTGCTCTGTCAGGATCAAGGAAGTGTTGAAGCTAGCAAGCTTGGAATGCAGACAGTGGATGCACAAATGTGATTTTATCCTGAGAGCTTCTGGGCTGCTCCTCCATGTCTAGGCTCGGTTGGCTGGAGGCTGAGAGGCTGTAGGCTGAGGGGGAGCTGCTGTTTTCAGGGCTCGACTCGGCAAACCTACTTAAAGTTCGGCCCCCAGTTAGAATGAGAGGATTTGAACTGATAATCGAATTAATCATCTAATCAGGGGAGGGGAGTGAAAAACGTAGATACACACACGCAGAGTTGGAGTCTGGAAGACTCTCTTTTTCTCCATCTCTCTCTTTGTCTCGCACGCAGACACACACACACGCGCTCGCACACACTTCTGCTCCCCCTTATTCTTTCCTTCTGTGTCTCTCTCTCTCTCTCTCTCTCTCTCTCTCAGTCCCCTCCCCCTCCTACACACAAACACACAACCACACATGCTTGGAATGGCTCAAGGTTAGAATAGATTAAAAGATATGTCATTGATGGAGGTGGTTTCCCTTACTGGTCTGCCATGGTCAGTTTGGGAACTGGCCACTTCATTTCAGGTGAATAATAGGTAAACAGAGTCTCATCAGTCCAATTAGACTTCCATGTCAGAGGGGTTGTGGTGGCAGGATTGGCCCACATAGTGTCTGTGTGGTTCTGTGTGTGAGTGTGCGTGTGTGTGTGTGGCGTGCGTGCTTGCGCGTGTATGGCGTCTGCATGGGGCTGAGTTTGAGAGCCACAACAGTAGCACCTGCTGCCCAAGCTTCCAGTTGCATGAATCTCAATTTGTTTGTACAGCCGTGCAGAAAGGAGTGGCCAAATGCAAAACTCCTGAGACACGGAGTCACTGGATTCTCTTTGCTTTTTTGTACATTACACTCTATAGGGATCTACTGTGGCACTGTAATAGGTTGTATCAGACACAAATTGATTTGCTGTCACTTTCATCCATTATGTCAACAACCCATGTGTGTTGTGATTTTAAATTAAACTTTCAAGGACACTGAGTGAGTGTTACATGTGATTTAAAACATGCCTTGAGCTGCTTATACAGAGTGTACTTCATAGCAAGTTGGTCATATACAGTAACTACAGAACAATAATGATATACACTGAGTGTACAAAAGATTAGGAACACCTTCCTGATATTGGTCGCCAGGGCATGGACTCTACAAGTTGTCGAAAGCGCTCCCCAGGGATGCTGGCCCTTGTTGATTCCAATCCTTCCCTGTTGTGACTAGTTGGCTGGTTGTCCTTTGGATGGTGGACCATTCTTGATACACATGGGAAACTGTTGAGAGTGAAAAGCCCATCAGCATTGCAGTTCTTGACACAAAACGGTGTTCCTGGCACCTACTACATACCGCGTTCAAAGTCACTTAAATCTTTTGTACTGCCCATTCACTCTCTGAATTGCACACATGCACAATCCATGTCTCAATTGTCTCAAGGCTTAAAAATCCTTATTTAACCGGTCTCATCCCCTTCATCTACTCTTACTGAAGTGGATTTAACAAGTGACATCAATAAGGGATCATAGCTTTCACCTGGATTCACCTAGTCAGTCTATGTCATGGAAAGAGCACGTGTTCTTAATGTTTTGTAGACTCAGTGTACATGTAAGTGGCAAGAATGGTTTCTTACGTGAGTTTCATAACTAGCATATTACAGTTTGTATTGCAGGTTTTGCTATATTATTGTCATTCATTAGCAAGACTAAGATAGAAACATAATTGTAAAAAGAAGTCATAAGAGATCCAAGTTTGATAAAGTGGGAGTAATTGCATAGCCTAATTATTCTACGTAACGATTGCCCTCTCTTTTGATGCAGCGAAATGCTTTGTCACCTTCCTTTGATGCAAAGACACTTTGGCCTTGAAGGGAATGGTAATCTTTGTTCTAATTTTTTCTATCAGAGTGCGATTGACAGGTGATGTAAATATCACATACATTTCGCTCACTATCCCCTGCATAATTATGTTCTTCATAGACCTCCTCCCCACTTTGTTCTCCTGTCTCAAATCAACTCTGCCATATCCTCAAAGATTGAGATACAATTATAGGGAGCGCTGACTGACACTGACAAAAGGAAATGCCTCTTGATTTGCTGTGCACCTCTAATTGAGCTTAATAATTTTCAATTAGCATATCATTATAAAGAATGCTACTTCTCCTCAAATGTATGTAAGTAGGTATAAATACATTGTTTACTTGATAAGGAAAGTGTATGCACATTACCATACTTTTCAAAAATAGGCTATATGGCTGGACTTACAAACAGAGCATTTAGAACACCAGAATAGGATATAGTATTGCTAGAGGGCATAGAAAATACAGCAACCATACAGACTCAATATGATTTCAAAGCACATTGTTTGTTTGGTCTATTAAAAAAAAAATGGTACATCCAAATATGCACAGATTTGTTGGATAACGATAAACTGCAGTTTTTTGTTGTTGTTTTTTTCAGTTAGACGTTTTCTGTAGCACAGTGATACACAGCAATGACAGTTTTCCGTGACTCCGCACCACCTCTGAAAAACAGCTAGACTGCCATGTTCTGAGTTGGTTTGAGCCGATGACAATACTGTCATTCTTGAATACTTCTTAACACAAGTCGTTCCTATTGTTTTCCTGGGATTATTCACCCAAAATAAATGTTTACATGATTTTCTACTCAATTTATGTTGCAGAGGTTTGGAAGGAACTTCCATGCTAGGATATACCCTGTTGAGAGCCATTTATTAGAGGTCCAAGGAAGCTAATGCCAGCCAGAGGCTGCTGAAATGAATGAAATAACCTAAATATGCACAACATTTAAACTGTCTAAGTCAAGGTTAGAAGAAAATCATGTACATTTTTATTTTGGGTGAACTCTTCCAAATGTAGGCCTAAATACACATACATGTCAGAAAATTGGCAACATACTCTAGATGTTTCTTCCTTCAAATATATCCAAAATGTGCCTATTATGTGCATATCCACATGGCTTATTGGTTGTCTATTAAAGCTGTACACTCACCTGTTCTGCAGAAGGAAATTCAATGGTAAAGATTGCCTATACTGAGATTCATGTTTTGTCGGATGAACCAATGACGCACTGGAGGAGGCTATTTTGAAACTCTCCAGTTGGCTCGGTAACTATTCCATATGGATTTGGCAAATAATGATACTGCCAGTAATTCATGTTGATTAAAAATAAATAAACAAGTTTAGATATTTAATGCGTTTTTAACGTAATTCATGTCCTACACACCCCTCCAATTGCCACAATCACTTTCTGTCGGGCGCATGTTGTCTGCTGTGCAGCGCCTCCCAACTGGTTGTTGGTCACTTTGACAAATTCCTGGACGTGAGCAGATCAGCTTAAGCGACTCTTGATTGTAACCGTAACGCAGTGAATATTTCATAAGTTGATCAATCTACTACCACCGTCAAACGTATTTTTATTTTTAACATATTTGGCAACAGTGCGTTGAAAACCATGGTCGTCTCGGGGTCAGTTTGGTGTTGGGCTCTTTTGACTTGCATTTTAATCTCTTTTTACAATATGTTGACGGCATACGCTGAAATAAGTTGGCCAGCGAGTTCCACGACGACAAACGTTTGGTTTAACCGTAAGGATAAATTGCCTTTGGAGCTTCGCGCAAACCTAAAATCCACATGGGTCAAAGTCCCAAAGTATATCGACAAGGAATCCACATTTTCCAGAGCTTTAAGAATGGAAACAGTTGATGGAAAAGCCGCAGTTCCAAAAGGTGAGGAGAAATTGCCAAAGGACTTGGACGGAGTTATTGGGAAAGTGCCACCAGACGCTGTATCTACTGTCAGAGATAAAAAGGCGCCAAACCGTTCCAAGCATTTTACTGCTGACAGCAAAAAGTCTGACAGTTCCTTTGAAGGTAAAGACGCCACACTTGCTTCAAGTAACCGTACGAGGACAAAGCGAAGCACATCATTTGGCGAATATTCGGACAGGAGTCAAATTGGAGGTCCTGGTGACGCATTTTCAGCCGAGAAGCTTGTGGAGCCTTTACAAGGCGTTTACAGTCCGAGGACAGAATACCGACGAACTGGGGAGGACGCAAGAACTAGCCCGAGGCAAAGTGAGCCGCTTCTGGTTACCTCCACTTTCCCTCTGTCCGGAGACTCTGCGCACAACCAGGCAATGGGGCACTGGGTTGGAGAAAACAGCAGCGTGAGTTCAAATTAAAGTTAATAATGTACATAATCACTGTATTTGAAATGGTGTGCATTTCTAAAGACGATTTTTAACTCAAACTTTTAGTCTTTTACTCAATGTATAACCTGCAGTATATTTCAAAAGCCTAGCGTTCAAGTTGCGCATCATTACGCACAGCTTTCTCACCCCGCGCGAAATAATGCATGCTTTTATTGTCAATTAAACTCAGAGGGAGCATTTATTAATGTATAACATGTCGGTCTCATGATTGAGGTTACTTTGCTTTATGGCTAATTAATTATTAGTGCACAGGGGCAGACAGTGACCTGTGAAACATAGTCCTCCTCCTTTTCTCTTTTCAGCAGCTCATGTCTAAGACAAATACAACATGTAAAAACTCAGCTGGTGATACAACTCACCACTATAACTGGGCCTCTGTTGCCTCCCTGTTGTGCAGTCTGTCTCTGCATCTTCTCTGCTGTCTGTCTGTTCTGTTCTGTCTGTCTGTCTGTCTGTCTGTCTGTCTGTCTGTCTGTCTGTCTGTCTGTCTGTCTGTCTGTCTGTCTGTGCTTCTCCTTGTTCTCCTCTGTTGTCACTCTGTCTGTATGCTTCACCTTGTGCTCTGTCTGTCACTCCTAAGTGTTAATGGCTATTACATATAGAGCCAACATATTAAGAAACTGGCAGTACATCTGTGTCTCTCTGTTTTCGTCCTACCTCCACTGCACTCACCTCTGAGCTGTCTCTGCTAAGCCTAGCATCCTTTCTCACATCACTGGTACCAGAAGACCAGGGGACCACACTGCCTGTACTGGGCCCAGCAACATCCGAGTTGTGAATTAATAAACATATTTATTAGATAAAGACAAACAATTACTAAATAAATACCTAATAGATGACCATTGGCCCATAATACCTTAGGAAAGCATACCCCCCTCCCATGCTAAGGGTTAATTACTATTACATATATAATATAGAGCCAAACTATCAATAAACTGGCAGGACATCTGTATCAGTGTGTGTGTTTCTCTCTCTGTTCTCCCTACCTCTACTACACATGACTGCTGCAGCAGCAGCTGAGATGTTTGTGCTGCTAAGCCTAGCATCACTGGGACCAGAAGACCAGGGGACAACACTGCCTGTGCGGTGCCCAGGAACATCCTAGGGTAACACTTTATTTTAAGGTCCATATTAAACCATTTATAAGGTATTATAAGGCATTTACAAACCGTTTGCTCATCATTCATTAATCACTGCTCCCACATGTGTAAATGTTAATAAGCTAGTTATTTACACATGTATATATATTTCCTTAAACATCCTGTGTTTTCTACTTATTCTTTTACCAAGTACTGCAGGAATGTCTACCAATGGCATGCACAGCTTTTTTGGGGAGAAATTACACTTGTCACTCAAAACAGTGAAAATAGCACTCACTTTAGATTAGGGACTGCAAAAATACTTTACTAATTATTAGTAAATTGTATATTAATGTGGTAGTAATGATTAATAAACGATGAACACAGAATTTATAAATGCCTTATAAATGGTTTATTATGGACCCTTAAAATAGAGTGTTACCCATCCTAGTTGTGAATGAATAAACACATATATTAGACAAAGAACAAACTCATTGAATGAATACCTTATAGATCACCATTGGCTTATTTAATACCTTATAACAGTATAAATACATATTTCAAATTAGTGCCTGATGTGTTCCACCCTGCCTACTTTGCTAAGTGTTTAAATGTTAGGCTACATACATTCAATAGAAGAAAACAGCGAGAGCGAGAGAGACAGCCAGTTCCTTAATGTTTTGGCTGCAGCCAATGGCTACATTAAAGAACTGGCTGTCTCTCGCTCCCTCTTTATCTATTTGATTATATTGAATTCAATATAAAACCTTCTGTGTTTGTCATAGAATGTTGCCGGAACTAGTTTATGCGGATAGATTTCCCGTGTATGTCACGGTAGTCGTAAGGAGAGGACCAAAACGCAGCGGGAATATGTACACTCATCTTCTTTATTATGGACAAAGAAGGAAAAACCCAAAACAAACACATATACAAAACACAACGACGAATAACAGGCCGGTAAGGCACAAAGCTATACACAGCACAATCTCCCACAAACTAACAGGTGAAAACAGGCGACCTAAGTATGACTCTCAATCAGCAACAACGATGTACAGCCGTTCCTGATTGAGAATCATACCAGGCCAACACAGAAATACAAAACTAGAACAGCCCCTTAGAAATACAAACACAAGAACATACCCAACACCCCGGAACACATAAATCAAATACCCCTCTACATTACACACACACCCCGAACCACCTAAATCAACTACCCCCTGTACATCGACACTTACACCAATAAACTCCAGAAACACAAAATATCCCTCTATCTAAACACATACACAAAACCATGAAAACAAATACCCTCTGCCACATCCTGACCAAACTACAATAATAAATAGACCCCTTTTACTGGTCAGGACGTGACAGTACCCCCCCCCCCCAAAAAAAAGGTGCAGACCCCGGATGCACCTCACCAAAAAAAACATCTACAAAATAAATCCCCCCAAACTAAAGGGAGGGAAGGGAGGGTGGCTACCGTCACCGACGGTTCCCGTGCTACACCCCCCCCTCCCCAACCCACCTATACTGGAGGTGGCTCAGGTCTACTTCCACCACCCAACCCGTCCACCCCCACTGAATGCTCCCGGCTATGATGCGTCGCTGGAGACCTCGGGCTGCAGAGCGAAGCTGAAGGCTCAGGACTGTAGAGCGTCTCCGGGAGCTCCAGACTGTAGGCCGTCTCACTCGGTTCCGGACTGTATGCAGACTCTCTCGGTTCCGGACTGTAGGCAGACTCACTCGGTTCTGGACTGTAGGCAGACTCACTCGGTTCCGGACTGTAGGCAGACTCACTCGGTTCCGGACTGTATGCAGACTCACTCGGTTCCGGACTGTAGGCCGTCTCACTCGTTTCCGGACTGTAGGCCGTCTCACTCGGTTCCGGAGTGTAGGCCGTCTTACTCGGTTCCGGACTGTAGGCCGTCTCACTCGGTTCCGGACTGTAGGCCGTCTCACTTGGCTCCGGACTGCACACTGTTGCCGGATACTCTGGACGGGGTACTGTTGCCGGATACTCTGGACGGGGTACTGTCGTCGGACACTCTGGACGGGGCACTGTCGTCGGACACTCTGGATGGGGCACTGTCGTCGGACACTCTGGACGGGGCACTGTTGTCGGACACTCTGGACGGGGCACTGTTGTCGGAAGCTCGAGACTGGGCTGACGCACTGGAAGCCTGATGCATGGGGCTGGTAGTGGAGGTACCAGCCTGGAGACACGCACCTCAGGGCTAGTGCAGGGAGCCGGAAGAGGCCGAGTTGGACTGGTCTGACGCACTGGAAGCCTGATGCGTGGGGCTGGTAATGGAAGTACCAGCCTGGAGGCACGCACCTCAGGGCTAGTGCGGGGAGCAGGAACAGGCCGAGTTGGACTGGGCTGATGCACTGGAGGCCTGGTGCGTGGTGTGGGTACTGGACGTGCCAGACTAGGGATTCGCACCTCAGGGCCAGCACGAGAAGCAGGAACTGGATACATCGGGCCATGTGTAAGCAATGGAGGTCTGGAGCGCACCTCTTGCACAACCTGTCCTGGCTGGATGGTAATAGCAGCCCTGCATGAGCAGAGTGCTGGTACAGTGCGAACTGGGCTGTGCGGAGGCCTGATGGTTGCCGTTCGTAGAGCAGGCGTAGGGTAGCCTGGGCCTAGGAGGCGCACTGGTGGCCAGATGCGCTGTGCAGGCATCCTCCTTCCAGGCTGGGTGCCTACTCTAGCAAGGCACTTGCGAGGGGCTGGGATCGCTCGCACCGGACTGTGCGTGCGCATGGGCGAGATCGTGTGCACTACAGCATACTCCGGCGCTCTCTGCTCCAAATGCTTCCCGTAATAAGCACGGGGAGCTGGCTTAGGGCTCACCCTTGACCCAGCCAAACTACCCGTGTGCCCCTCCCCCCAAAATAATTATTGGGGGTGCCTCTCGTGCTTCCCCATCGGCGCGTACAAGGCCTCATATCGGCGCCGCTCTGCCTTGGCTGCGTCTATCTCCTCCGGTGGGCGGCGGTATTCCCCAGCCTGATGCCAAGGTCCAGCCCCGTCCAGAATTTCCTCCCATGTCCACGATTCTACCGAGTACTGCTGCTGCTCCCTCCTCCGCTGCTTGGTCCGTTTTTGGTGGGAGATTCTGTCACGGTAGTCGTAAGGAGAGGATCAAAACGCAGCGGGAATATGTACACTCATCTTCTTTATTATGGACAAAGAAGGAAAAACCCAAAACAAACCCGTATACAAAACACAACGACGAATAACAGGCCGGTAAGGCACAAAGCTATACACAGCACAATCTCCCACAAACTAACAGGTGAAAACAGGCGACCTAAGTATGACTCTCAATCAGCAACAACGATGTACAGCTGTTCCTGATTGAGAATCATACCAGGCCAACACAGAAATACAAAACTAGAACAGCCCCTTAGAAATACAAACACAAGAACATACCCAACACCCCGGAACACATAAATCAAATACCCGTCTACATTACACACACACCCCGAACCACCTAAATCAACTACCCCCTCTACATCGACACTTACACCAATAAACCCCAGAAACACTCTACACAGAATATCCCTCTATCTAAACACATACACAAAACCATGAAAACAAATACCCTCTGCCACATCCTGACCAAACTACAATAATAAATAGACCCCTTTACTGGTCAGGATGTGACAGTGTATGCGTATCTTTCTGCAAGAAGTGACAGGCCTTTCAGCGAATGAAATAGGCGGGAAATATGCAGGACTTTCCAGCCTCCAGTGGCGGTGGCTATGTTCTGTAATTCAACAACAGAGTCACTTGTTACTACAGCTCCTAAACTAAGACCCACTCGCTGGCTGAAGAGACTGAGATTTAGAAGCGAATAAACTTTAATAAAACAATTCAATTACACAGATTGTCCTCGAATTGACCTTTAACAGAGGATTATTTAGCAATTATTGTGCATTAATTCAGTGTTTGATTGTAATACATAATAACTGGTATTTAATAAAAAGCAGTAGCACTGAATGTAATGTCTAACACAGTAGATGGCTATTGGGTTATGTGTTATAAAAGAAAGTCTAATGACTTTTTAAGTTATTGCAAGTTAGTGCCTGTCATATTTGTTCCCCGAATCCCCCATTCTCTAATTAGGCCTAAGTGTTAATTAGCCTACTATTTCATACAATATTCAGCCAAAATGTTAACTGATAGCACTAGGCTTAATCTGTGTCAGTGTGTGTCCTTCTCTGTTTTCTCCCTACCTTGACTGCACTGTAGCAGCAGCTGATCTGTTGGCGCTAAGCATAGCATCATTTCTCATCACAGACACAGTCACAGCACTTGGGCCAGCAGAACCAGAACCTTTAGAAAATAAGTTAGTTAATTTCACACGTTTAGCAGCGTCCGCCTCAAGATACTTTTTTTGGTCTGTAATTTTTTCGGCACCACCTTTCTGTTTTATACAATCCAGGATCTGGGATGACTGATGACAGAAAGTCAGATCGGGTCTTTTTGCTAATGTGAATTTTTGCACGAGCTCAGCTCAGCCAATCAGAAAACCAGAATGGCCCATCTTGGTAGGGGGGGCAGCCATTTCCCACTGATCAGGCAAATGCTCAAATATATTATTATGACAACAGAAAAATTGGCAATTTTTAAAATAAAAACTCTTAACAGGCCCATGGGCCGCCGGCTGTGTCCCTTTTTTTTTGTCAATTTTGACCAGCCCACCCAACAAAAAGATGGTTCGGCGCTTCTGGAATTTGCCAGTATTTCCAAATGGTCAATCCGACCATGTTAGTGCGTAATTATAGGAGAAGGGTTAAAATCAGCAAATGTGATCGTACCTGTTGGAGTGGACTAAATGGGTAGGCTTTTTGTAGGTGTTGTCTGTGAAGTATTGGTATTTCCATGAAAAAGGAATGAAGAAAATGTGTTGCAAGCATACAGTGAAATATTACGCCACACAACTAAAGCTCAGAATGAGCACTGCGCCTCCAAACAAAAGACAAAGTAATCCGTTCTTGGCACTGATATGACTATTCTATCTCATTCCATTATAGAGAAAAACATATTCATAATAGATTAAATACTCTTATACACAACAATCTGCACAGACAACAAACAAACAAGGGAGAGATGGACTGGGACCAGAAATTGGCCCTGGCATTTCTAACACCCTGGCCTATTTTGTTTCCTTAAGGCCCACATTATTAGCCAGATAAGGATCATTTTATGCAAAAAAATCCAAGTTACACAGGCCCACTGGGCTAAAAATGAAGCAGCCCATCTGGCATTTTCCCAAAATGCCAAATGACCAGTTCGCCCCTGGGCTGTAGGCTATCCAGGGTATACTCTGCGGAGCATTTTCAGCTTTTTACAATTAATTTAATACCTCCTTTATCCATGGGATTTGGCCCACTGTTGTAAGTTCAAAATTAGTCCAAGTGCCAACATCAGTAAGGTATGGCAATAGTAGCAGTAATCGTTGTGGTCTAATCTACACTGAGTGTATAAAACATTTTACATTTACATTTAAGTCATTTAGCAGACGCTCTTATCCAGAGCGACTTACAAATTGGTGCATTCACCTTATGATATCCAGTGGAACAACCACTTTACAATAGTGCATCTAAATCTTTTAGGGGGGGGGGTTTAGAAGGATTACTTTATCCTATCCTAGGTATTCCTTAAAGAGGTGGGGTTTCAGGTGTACATGAATAACACCCGCTCTTTCCATGACATAGACTGACCAGGTGAATCCAGGTGAAACCTATGTTCCCATATTGATGTCACTTGTTAAATCCACTTCAATCAGTGTAGATGAAGGGGAGGAGACAGTTTAAAAGAAGGATTTTTAAGCCTTGAGACTATTGAGACATGGATTGTGTATGTGTGCCATTCAGAGAGTGAATGGGCAAGACAAAATATTTAAGTGCCTTTGAATGGGATATGGTAGTTGGTGCCTGGTGCACCTGTTTGTGTCAAGAACTGCAACGCTGCTGGGTTTTTCATGCTCAATAGTTTCCCATGTGTATCAAGAATGGTCTACCACCCAAAGGACACCCTGCCAACTTGACAACTGTGGGAAGTTGGAGTCAACAGGGGCCAGCATCCCTGTGGAACACTTTTGACACCTTGTAAAGTCCATGCCCCAACGAATTGAGGCTGTTCTGAGGGCAAAAGGGGGTGCAACTCAAAATTAGGAAGGTGTTCTTAAAACCAGTTAAATGTAACTAAATGTAATCAAAAATGTAATCTACATAGTCCCCCAAAGTAAATATTTATCTGGAGAGGGCCATAAACAATAACTAGCAATACAGCATACTCCAAGAAAGGTTAAAATTTCACCTTTCTGGTACATTTTTTTGGGGTGTAGTCACTTTTGAGGACACATGCTCAAATACACAGTAAAAATATGATAAAAATATGAAATATTTTATATGATGTCTTTCCTATTCAATAAAACTGTATGATTAAGGCCTGAAATTACTTATAGGCTTTCTAAATATATCACCTTCCTTATAACTGTAAAATATATATTTGTATGTTTAGTGTTAGAGAAAATGTGCATATTTACTAAAGATCTCTCTTGATGAAAACGTCTGCCCCCAACGCTGTGAACGACTCACATAGCTGTAGCTTGGCTTCCTGAAGTTGTTAGGAACTCGCCTTTCATCACATATTAATATTGTCCCTCTATGACAAACAGAAAGTGTTTTTTGTTTAAAATTTATGAATTATCTTAGATTACTGGCTATAAATTGATCTCTGAATGTGCTACTGCGACGAAACCACTCTCTTCTGCTGCAATACTTTGCTAGTGGGCTCCCGAGTGGTGCAGCAGTCTAAGGCACTGCATCTCAGTGCTAGAGGCGTCACTACAGACCCTGGTTCGATTCCATGCTGTATCACAACCGGCCGTGATTGGGAGTCCCATAGGGCGGTGCACAATTGGCACAGCATCGTCCGGGTTAGGGTTTGACCGGGGTAGGCCATCATTGTAAATAAGAATTTGTTCTTAACTGACTTGCCTAGTTAAATAAAGGTTAAATAGAGCATGTGAGTAGTGTTCAGCCAGGAGTTGATGGACAGTCGGAAGAGAGCGAATAAAACGGTAGAAGGGACATCCCAGGTTCAATTGGTGTCAGATTTCATATCCCGCTTCACACAGGCTAAATATACATACTCCTGTGTCCGTGAGAATCAGGGCTATCGCTCAATGCAATCCATTTAGATCTATGGCAATTTATAAGCAAAGATGCCGGTCGGAACCGGTACCAGAACCATGCAGGTTCCCAAAACGGGACATTACATCTAAGATGTTTTAATGTTTTTTTATTAACTGTGTGGTTCGAGCGCTTAATGCTGATTGGCTGACAGCCGTGGTATATCAGTATACCACGGGTATGACAAAACATTTATTTTTACTGCTCTAATTATGTTGGTAACCAGTTTATAATAGCAATAAGGCACCTTGGGGGTTTGTGGTATATGGCCAATATACCACAGTTAATGGCGTTGCGTCTTGCCTAAGAACAGCTCTTAGCGATGGTATATTGGACATATACTACACCCCCTCATGCCTTATTGCTTAAGTCTACTCAGTGTATAATAAGTTACCGCAGTATGTAAGTGTAGCAGTCATTGACACTCTAGTCCAAACTGTTTAGGGGTCTATTGGAACATTTCACTTCCTGTAGTCTCATGTTTCTATGAGATCCACTAATTCACTGTTGCTGATGGGGACTATGTGTAGCAGGTGTAGTTCAGTGAACCACACCTTGCCTGGGTAACTTTGCCAGAGAGCTGAAGACTCATGTTAGAGCTCAGGGATTAACCATAGATCAGTGGGCTGCCGTGGTACTGAGGCGCACATACAACCAGGGGTTGGATACCTGATTGATCACATTATACACCACCGGGGAAGGCTGTAATGAAGACCATGTTACTCTGTGAATGTTCCTCCACAATGTCTTAATGACATAGTATTATACGTATGTGGGGTCGATGACAGAATGCTTTGCGGTTATTGAATAGCGTTAGTTGAATTATTCCTGTCAGTACTGTGTAACAAATATTGTGATTACTCATTGTTATACTGCACTTGCCATGTGTTTAGGGTTAGAGTAAAGATTAGAGTTAGGGTAAGGGTAAGGACAAGGGTAAGGATTACAGTTGAAAGTGCAGTGTAACAATTTGTAATTACAATACTTTTTACACTGTACTTACAGGAATACTTATACAGTAATAAGGGCACTTAGAGTGTTATCCTTCCACTCCTATAACTATGTTTGTACTCCTCCAAATGACACTTCTATTTGCCTTTATCATGAATGATTTGTGTGAAGGGACCATAATGCAGAACATCACTGTGGGGCCTCAGCACTTCCACAGCACTCAGATTCATTTGGCTTCACAAAGTGCATTTAAAGTCAATGCTGCACTTCTGTTGCACGTACGCACACACACACGCACGCACACACACACACACACACACACACACACACACACACACACACACACGCACACATGTACATAGGCACACACACACACACTATGTTATGGACTTAATCAGAGATGAAGCAGGCGGTGAATCAAATTTGACAAGCTTGCATATAATGAATTATGAATAACTGTCATAGCATAGTAATATTGAGGAGTATAGCCTGATTTGCTGTTATTGTTTATCTATTTATTTTAATTGGCGGGAGATATTATGATGTTCCCCATCTTTTTTTCACTCAAATCTCACCTTAAGTTAAATCATGATCCTTTCAACATAAAATTGCAGAGGTTTTGACATTATATAATCTCAAAATGCAACTGTTTGAATGTACAGGTACTGTATATATCCCGAGTTCTTGTACTGACACCTTGTGGATGCCAGAATCTACAGAACCTTGTTAACTAAAATATAATGTTGTCATGTGTCATCCCTTACAATGGTGCATGAGCCACACACAGGCACCTGCCTGAAGCGAAACAGATAATGCTACCATGTTCTAAGCTGAGCAAGGTGGTGAAACTACTTAGCCGATGTCTCGTAGTGCCATTCAGACATCCATTATTTCTCAGGTGCTTGGAATGCAAAGGACTTATTACGGAGTAAGGAATCCTCATACACTTTGACGTTTTAAACATAGCAAGCATGGCTGTGTGGATTGAGGATAATGGAGTGTTGGCCTTCAGCAAGCGTTTAAAGACTAATGTTGTTCGCCAAGCTCAATCAATGCATGAGGGCTTTCGCCAGAGTTATGCTTGGATGAAATTGGTACTTCACAGAATAACTTGTCATCACTCACAAAGACAAATAATCAATTCAATCCATATTTGTGATTAGGAAAGACCAACCTCTTTCTATAGCTAAGCAATATATTTTTTGTTTGTCATTTGCTACTAAGAGGTTTTTTGTAGATGTCCTTTTGTAGATGTCCTTTTGATTACAATCAAGATGGTGGGCTTTTAGCTAACTAAATGTAACCAATCAATATTTCACTGCAGGTGTTTGATGAAAATTATTTCTTATGAATATATGAATACATTAATCCTTATTTTTTGAGAGCAAAACTTGTCACATATTGTTTTGTCATAAGTGTTTATCTTAGTGATTGCACAACTTGCTTTCACAGTCTGTTATTAATGTGTGCCTGATTATTAGGTTACGACAAAATTCAAATCTCTGAAAAGTTTGAGGGTTGCCTCGAAACAGCAACAGTAATCAGAGTGAGCATCACCTAATGTGTTCAGCTAATGAAAATACAGCTTTCCTAAATTACTTATTTTCTGCATCTCTTTTTATGCTATTCCAATCCGAGAAGGCAATGTACCAGTTTTAACAATGAATCAACTTGAGATGTATTTCAGTGGCCTCTGAATTGCCTGTGCTTGCCAGTGCAGTGAAATGGGTTGCAATCTGGAGAGAACAACAGAGGCACAGTCACAGTCTTTCTTCTCCTGCTACCTGCCAGCTTTGTGCTGTTTGACAAGTCTTTCTCAGTGGCACTGCAGATCCAACTAGTTTGTTGTGCATCAGGGGCCCAATTAAATGAATGTGTTTGCCACAATGTCTAGACCAGGGCTCTCCTACCCTGTTCCCGCAGAACTACCGTCCTGTAGGTTTTCATTCCAACCCTAACCCAGCACACCAGATCCTAATAATTAGCAGGTTAATAAGCTGAACCAGGTTAGTTACAACTGCAGTTGAGGTGAAAACCTACAGGAGGGTAGTTCTCCCGTAGTGGAGGCTGCTAAGGGGAGGCTGGAATGGAGTGAAAGGAATGGTATCAAACACATTCCATTTACTCCATTCTGGCCATTATTTTGAGTTGTCCTCCCTTCAGCAGCCTCCTCTGCTCTCCAGGAACAAGGTTGGACACCCCTGGTCTAGACCTATGAGCCATATTGTTTTCAATCTTTTGATGCATTCAGACCCCTCCCTACCTCGTCTTTTAAGGAATCAGGTCACGACTCGCCTCTCTCACGATCAAGTCTTTTTTTCTTTAGTGGAGATGTTGATGGTTATAGCGTAAAGCGTAGTTTGGGGAAAATGCGGTGGTGTTTAAAAGCTCGCCATTAGCTGGTGTACGTTAATGGATTGATTTAATTGTTAATGAATTAACCTATTACAGTTAAACAAGGCTATGCCTGCTGGGAAAGCTACTATATGTGAAATCAGGACATTTAGGCAATATACACCAGATAGTCTTTCAGTCCTTTTCAACATTTACTAACTTGGATATTTAAAGGTAATAAAGAAGCAAATCAATAATTATTACCAGGAATAAATATACTAGAGGAGGTGGGTAAACACACACCCCGGTGGCCCAGTGGACTCTTTTCCTCCCAATATATGGCTTATGTATTTGTTATGATATGTGAAATCCTGTACATATTCATGAGTATGCAGAGTAGCAGTACACTAGCTCATTTTAGGTTGATATTTTCAGGGAACTTGAAAGGTAACTTACATGTGGTATTGCTTCTGAAGTGTTTTTTTGTGAAGTATATTACAAATAACCTTCTGATAGTTGACTGATATTAACTGGGTGTCCCTGGAAGTTCATTTAAATTGTGTGTTTGGCCCCTCAGGATACTCTGAGTCCAACAGAAAAGTGTCTGCAGTCTTCTATCACAGTGTTCCACATTTCTCATACAAAATGCCCTTTTTAAGATGAACGATCATATCGCTCCCCTACCTACCCCATTAGAATGAAGTGATATTTGAGGGATGCAATCTTCTTACAGTACGGTCCAGTGGGAGAGAGAAGGATAAACTAAGTATGATTGGAGGCATGTAGTTGGAAAGCATGACAAGTCCTGTATGATCCTTAGGGAGTGAGAATATCTAGGACCTGGATCTAACACTCATATTGTTTCTAGTTTTAATAAAATAGCAGGAAACAAGCTGTCCTCTCTACCTCTGTTACAGAAGCAGGATCATAATTTGAACCAGTTTGCTACAGCAGAATTGTTTTTATTATTTTGTGGATTGTAATTAATGGTAATTTTTGTGACAGTTGATAAATTCTTAGTAAGACAAAATCAAGTCTGAAATTGCAAAGTGGAAATTACAAACTTCTGAAGCCTTTTTAAATCTCAAATACACACAAAAGTTTAGTTCTCCTGCAACAGGATGCTCAAATTAAGATCCTGTATCTGTAAATGAAATAACCACTGGTGCAGTCCATGCTTGACTGCTGCTTGGCCAACTCTAGCTACATGAGTTACTCTTGACTTAACCTCATCCCTAGGATAATTGCTCTTGCACATACCAGTTCAACAGATAGAGAGCCAGCTGGTGGGCGAGAATACTATTGACCAGCATTTCTTCAATCAATCATTATGCCCCTGATTAGGTGTGTTAGCGCTGGGCTGGAACAAATACCTGGGCATCCTTTAGATCTCCAGGACCAGGATGTTTCTCCATTAGCACTGAATGTAGTGATTCAAATCGTTTTAAAGGAAAGCATCTGTCATAAAAACGCAAATACAAGTTAAGAGCTGATGTAACTGTAATCGGCCAATATGGAAATGTTCTGTTCTGTTTTTTTATGATGTGAAGTGTTGTAAGATGTAAGAAATCAGTGTATGGGCTGGGGTATTCTGTGAGACCAAATAATAATCTCAATTTGCCCTCTGCAGCTTTGTGTTGTCTCATCCAAACAAAGAGAACACTTTGAATTTCAGTTTCCGTCCTTGGCTGGAAACCAATAGTGATCTAGTAGCACAGAGAATTGATTTTGTCAGAAGTGTGCTTGTCCGTATGTGTGTGTGTGTGTGGGAGAGAGAGAGAGAGAGAGAGCAAGAGAGAGAGAGAGAGAGAGAGAGAGAGAGAGAGATGTGTCCAGCTGGTATCACAATGTATATCAAAATGAAATTATGTCTAGAACACCTCTGTTGCCATGGAGTCTGTCCATTCAAGCATCTCCAAAGAATCTAAATCTCTGCAAACAGCGCTTTCCTTTGGTATACCTTTTATGTCTCTATCTGCTTTCACGTTCCACAAAAGATACAGGATTGGAATTCATGGTTCCATAACAAAACCAGGCACTTGGATAAGCCAATTAAAACAAAACAAAAAACAGAATAGAATGTTAAGATAAAGGAATGACTGATCTCCACAGAGAGTGGGAGCCAATCTGAAAATGATTGGTTGACTTTCCTGGGGCAAAGTTCTCCCCACATCAATAAAACATAAACATTAATAAATGCACTGCTTTCGGCCTTTCCTGGGTCCTTACTTAATTTTATGTATGCAAGTGAGTGATGATATGCATTGAAATGTGTATTTACCTAGAAGGCTCAAAATAATTTTGTTGCCAATTTTGTTTGTTTGTTTTGGATATTTACATAAATGCAATAATGCATCATAAAAACTTGAATTTGGAATGTGCCTTTTGCGACATCAGTAGTCAAGCATTGCAGATACAGTATGTTAGAGGTTCATTGCTGCTCGGTCTCTGGTGGCTGCAGTATTTGCATGTATAGTAGTTGTTCTCGATTGACATGAGCTGCTGTTGCGCTGCCTACCAATAATGAGAGAGACGTAGGAACATTTTGTCTCCAATGATGTACCCGTGATGAATCCACTTAGGGACAATTTCTCCTTCTAGTTATCTGCCTGGGCAGCATGCTGCCCTGCGGTGGATTGCTGTTGACCTAATTCTATGGGTCAGTATAGTTAACAGTCATGAAGCCAATGGGGAGAAACAGCAGATATGTGGAAAATGCTCTCACAATTTAGACAGCATTGACTTGGTAATGGATGCTTAGCCTGAACCCAAATCTTGGCCTGACACTTGTGTTAGGGTCAATTACACCCAAATCAACAGATCATCTCACATGGAATTGTATGATTTGTTCTTCATTAGGCTAATGGTGGGTGAAATCATGAAACTTATGACAATGATGTCACAATGTAATTGTCACCACACATGCCTCTGGCATCGCTTAAGCTGTGAAAATGAAGGACAACCAATGCCTTTTGGTGTGATATGATATGGCGTCATTATATTCCCTCCAGAAAGAGGTTTAGTTGGCAGTTGAAATCTTATTACAGACAGATGTAATTTACTATGCGAAGTATCAGGCTCCCTTGCCACTGACCCATCATAACCAGCAAAACATGAAGAAACAAATACTACACTCCTAGAATTTTTTGGGATGAGGGTTGTTCGGTTGTCCCCATAGGAGAACCCTTTGAATAAGCCTTTTTGGTTCTAGGTAGAAAACTTTTGGTTCCAGGTTGAACCCTTTTGGGTTCATGTACTATCCATTTTAGAACCAAAAAGGGTTATCCTATAGGGACAGCCGAAGAACCCTTTTGGAACCTTTTTTTCAAAGAGTGTAGGCTACACTGTTTGGTGGACATTTTTTCCTCCTCGTGTTTTTCAAAGAGGCAATTAGTTCGAACATCAGAGCCATTTAACTAAATCTATATTCCAAATTGATTCTGACTCTGGTGTTGGTCCTTGCAGACATGGCGCATTTAGTTATGCAAATGGTTATCTTTCTCCTTGATTGGTTAATTAACCTGGGATGGAGATAGTCCATGCCTAGCAGAGCCGTCGTTTGATGGGTAAATTGTGGGTCAATTGGGTTTTTAGCATTTTGGAGTCGGGCTGGAGGCATGGCATTGTTCTTTAACTCTTGTGTGGCTTCTTTGGTTTAATGACTCGTTCTATGGGTCCCATAAGGTTAATGTGTTTAAACTCACTGTAATTGAGCTTTCGACCTCTCTTTCAGTCCCCATTTTTTATTCATGATGCTACGGCACATTGTTGCTCCTCTCTTGATATTGATCTTCTACTCTCTCTATCTCTCTCCCTCTCTCTCGATCTCCCCCTTCACTCTTTCTCCCCTTCTCTGTGGATCCCCCCTTCCCTCCCTCTCTTTCTCTATCCCCCATTTAACCCTCTCTTCCTCTCTTCCTCTCTCTTCCCCCCTTCACTCTCTATCCCCCTTCTCTCTCTGTCCCCCACTTCTCTCTCTCTCTCTCACTCGCTCGCTCACTCACTCACTCACTCACTCACTCACTCACTCACTCACTCACTCACTCACTCACTCACTCACTCATCTATTTATTGCTCCCGAGTGGCGAATCGGTCTAAGGTACTGCATCTCAGTGCTAGAGGCGTCATTACAGACCCTGGTTTGATCCTTCTCTCTCTGTAAGATCCACTTCCGGCCAAGTTTCAGCCTCCCGGTTTTTTACTCAAATGTCTTGGTACTTGGTAAATTTCATGATGCCGTTGGCAGTGGTGGAAAAAGTAACTAATTGTCATACTTGAGTAAACGTAAAGATACCTTATTAGAAAATGACTCAAGTTAAAGTGAAAGTCACCCAGTAAAATACTACTTCAGTAAAAGTCTAAACGTATTTGGTTTTAAATATACTTAAGTATCAAAAGTACATGTAAATCATTGTAAATAAGAATTTGTTCTGAACTGACTTGCCTGGTTAAATTAAGGTTAAATAAAAAATAATTGCTAAAATATACTTAAGTATCAAAAGTAAAAGTGTTCCTTATATTAAGAAAACCAGACGACACCATTTGTTTGTGTTTTCAATTTACGGATCACCAGAGGCACACTCCAACACTCAGACATAACTTACAAACAAAGCATTTGTGTTCGTGGGTCCACCAGATCAGAGGCAGTAGGGCTGACCAAGGATGTTCTCTTGATAAGTGTCACAAGGGTCGTATGAAGGGGACCAAGGCGCAGCGGATATAGTGCTCATATTCTTTCTTTATTTAGAGAGAACACTCAAACAAAATAAACAAACGACCAAACAGTTCCGGAAGGCGCACAGGCTATACAGAAAACAAACAGAGGATCGGTGGCAGCTAGTAGGCCGGCGACGACGACCGCCGAGCACCGCCCGGGCGAGGAGGGGCGCCACCATCCGTCGATGTTGTGACAATAAGTGAGTGAATTGAACCATTTTACTGTCCTGCTAAGCATTCAAAATGTAACGTGTACTTTTGGGTGTCAGGGAAAATGTACGGGGTAAAAAGTAAACTATTTTCTTTAGGAATGTAGTGAAGTAAAAATAAAAGTAAGCAAAAATATAAATAGTAAAGTACAGATACCCCCAAAAACTACTTAGTAGTACTTAAAGTATTTTTACTAAAGTACTTTATTTTTATTTATTTATTATTAAAAAACAATTTAAGGGGTGGATCAGCTTTAATATTGCGGATAGATTGTTGCTTCCGTTAATGTAATTGTCTGCATCATTTCCAATCCCTCATATATTTTTTTGTTGGGGGGGGGGGTAAATATATATATCCATATACATACATACGTACATACCCACAGTTTTTTTAGAATATACCTTCACTTTTCCCTGCAAACCCTACCACCCCTCCCCCAATTGGAGTAAAGTAATAAACAATAACACTTAGGCTTCTACCTTCAGTTTATACACATTTTACAGACACAGTCTATTTTGCAATAGTTATATTTTGTTTGTTTTTAGTCCTTCCTCTATTTCTGATGTCCATCCAGTTTGATTTCTATTTGTAACTGTGCTATTTCACAAAATGTCTGAACCTATATACATTTTACATTGGTTATGTTGTTGTTATTAGTCCCACCCTTCCGCTCCATTCAACCCCTCCCATCTATCTCTTAACACCATCCATTTTGGATTTCTATTTGCCATATATTTTTCAACTGTGCTGTGATGCTTCACAAAAGTACTGAACCTTTCTATTCTCATAGCTTCTACAGATTGTAAATTAAAGATAAACATTTTTGCTAAAATAATTATTATATTATTGATTGATTGACTATGACTTTTCAAATCACCCAGTATTGCTATCTGCAACGTTAGTTCAAGGTAAATGTTGCTATTCTTCAGCCATTCCTGGACCTGTGACCAAAAACGAGCTACATATGTACAGTACCAAAATAAATGATCTAATGACTCTGCCTCCTCGCAGCAAAATCTGCAGAGCTGGGAAGATTGTATCCCCCATATACACTACTGTTCAAAAGTTTGGGGTCACTTCGAAATGTCCTTGTTTTTGAAAGAAAAGCACATTTTTGGTCCATTAAAATAACATCAAATTGATCAGAAATACAGTGAATGTTGTAACTGACAATTTTTTTATGGAATATCTACATAGGCGTACAGAGGCCCACTATCAGCAACCATCACTCCTGTGTTCCAATGGCACGTTGTGTTAGCTAATCCACATTTATAATTTTAAAAGTCTAATTGATCAGAAAACCCTTTTGCAATTATGTTAGCACAGCTGAAAACTGTTGTTCTGGTTAAAGAAGCAATACAATTGGCCTTCTTTAGTCTAGTTGAGTATCATGAACATCAGCATTTATGGGTTCGATTACAGACTCAAAATGGCCAGAAACAAAGACCTTTCTTCTGAAACTCGTCAGTCTAGTCTTGTTCTGAGAAATGAAGGCTATTCCATACGAGAAATTGACAAGAAACTGAAGATCTTGTACAAAGCTGTGTACTAATCCCTTCACAGAACAGCGCAAACTGGCTCTGTCACACCCTGATCTGTTTCACCTGTCCTCGTTATTGTATCCACCCCCTCCAGGTGTTGCTTGTTTTCCCCAGTATATTTATCCCTGTGTTTCCTGTCTCTCTGTGCCAGTTCGTCTTGTATGTTCCAAGTCAACCAGCGGTTTTCCCGTTCACCTGCTTTTTGCTATTCTCCTTTTTCTAGTACTCCCGGTTTTGACCCTTGCCTGTTTCTGGACTCTGTACCCGCCTGCCTGATCATTCTGCCTGCCTTGACCATGAGCGTGTCTGCCACTCTGTACCTCCTGGACTCTGATCTGGTTTTGACCTTTTGCCTGTCCACGACCATTCTCTTGCCTATTCCTTTTAGATTAATAAACATTGTAAGACTCCAACCATCTGCCTCCTGTGTATGCATCTGGCTCTCGCTTTGTGCCTTGATAGTACGAACTGGCCCCCTAACCATCGATAGACGCCCAAGGGAACGCAGGAGTGAGAGGAGGTCTGGTCTCGGGCACACTCATGCACTCGCTATCGCTCGTTCACCTTCGAGGGAATCCAGAAGTTTGCGAAGGCAGCTTTTCCGAGAGGATTCGAAGCCACTCGAGCAGTGTCGTGAATCTACGACGGGTGATTTGGGAAGAGCTAGGTTATCAGTTGGGGAATGCTCACAGAGGATGAATAGTAACTGTTGTCTGTACTGTGGAGGGGCAGGACATTTTATAGCTACCTGCCCTATTAGGAAACCCTTGTCTCTAGTAGGTACCAATACTATGGTGAGTCAGACTGGGAGTTCCCTAATTCCCATCACCCGCACACCCTTTGTGCTTGTGCTGTGGGGAGACCAATCTTAGTCTCTCCAAGTGCTCATTGACTCTGAGGCTGATGAAAATCTTATGGATGCCATGATAGCTTCAGAGCTTGGTATTCCCACTCAGCCTCTCTCTGTTCCCATGGATGCTAGGGCAGTGGACAGCCGCTCTATAGGGGAAGTCACCCATAATACTGTGCCCGTTCAATTACGTGTTTCTGGTAACCACAGTAAGACCATACAGTTCCTCCTCATTGCATCTCCCCATGTTCCGGTTGTTTTGGGATTTTCCTGGCTCCAAAAGCACAATCCTGTGTTTCACTGGACCACAAGCTCCATCCTGGGTTGGATCCCTTTTTGCCATTCCCACTGCCTTCAAGCAGCACAGCCTTCCCCAAGTTGTCTTCCTCAGGATGTTAGCAAGACTGTGGATATCTCTGCTATTCCCACTGAATACCATGTAAGGCACGTGCTACTTCCCTTCCCCCGCACCGTCCTTATGATTGTGTCATGTTTCTTCTCCCAGGCACTTCACCACCTCGGGGTCGGTTATATTCTCTGTCCGGACCAGAGACCAAAGCTATGGAGGAGTACATAGAGGAGTCTCTGGCCACTGGGGCCATCCATCTATCTGCAACTCCTGCCGGCGCAGGGTTTTTCTTTGTGCACTGACTACCGGGGACTTAAGACATTACTGTTAAAAATTGTTACCCCCTTCCGCTCCTTTCATCAGCGTTTGAACCTGTCCAGGAGGCCACCATGTTTTCCAAGTTGGACCGCTGGAATGCCTACCACCTGGTTCGGATACGTGAGGGGGATGAGTGGAAGACAGCCTTCAACACAGCCAGTGGACATTATGAGTACCAGGTCATGCCATTTGGACTCACCAATGCCACCGCTGTTTTCCAGGCTTTGGTCAACGATGTGCTCCGGGACATGCTAAACCGGTTTGTGTTCGTTTACCTTGACGTCCTGTTTCTTTTCCCGATCTGCCCAAGAACATGTACTCCATGTTAGACAGGTCCTTCAGCGCCTCCTGGAGAACCAATTGTTCGCAAAAGCCAAGAATTGAATTCCACCACTCTACTATCACCTTTATGGGATAAGTCATTGCTGAGGGCAATGTTCAGATGGATCCTGGAAAGGTGAAAGCCATGGTGGATTGGCCTCAACCAATGTCCAGGGTGTAGTTGCAATGGTTTTTGGTTTTGCCAACTTCTACCCGCCGTTTCATTCGGGATTACAGAACCCTGGCGGCCCCCTCTCGGCACTCACCTCTCCCAAGGTACCGTTCAAATGGTCTCCAGCTGTCGACAAAGCCTTTGTGGACCTGAAGCATCGGTTCAGAACAGCACCCATCCTCATTGTTACACATGCCTCTTGGAGGAGGGAACGCAACACCCTGCTACACTCAACTCCCCATGGAGTGAAAGAGGTATGGGATTGCAGGTGCGGGTAAGGATGACAGAGGCCGAAAATGTTACCGTTAACAGGGAATTTATTCCTTCACACGGTAATGTGGGGAAAAGGGGCTGGACGGAACCAAAGCAAAGAAAGTTAAAGAGTCCCCTCTCCTACCTTACCTGCCTACCCACCACTTACCTAACCTTATCGCCACCTGGAACACTAACCAAAATACAGGGGGTGGTCCACCCAGGTCTTACCTAGTGTGCATAGACAGAGTACATACTACGGGTATATGTATGCCCGCAGGCCTCTTGCCTAAGCACTCCCAAGGTGCCTTGCCCTTCCCCTCTGGGAACAAAAACAGAATAATACTAATGTAACGTGAACAATTTTAATAATCAGAACACAGTCCTTGTGACAAAAACATACCTCAGCAGGACCGGCTACAAAATACCATACAAAAACTGTCTGAGCAACAACCCACACAGGACATCAAAGAAGATTTCTCTGAGCAACAACCAACACAGGACATCAAAGAAGATCTCTCTGAGCAACAACCCACACAGGACATCAAAGAAGATCTCTCTGAGCAACAACCCACACAGGACATCAAAGAAGATCTCTCTGAGCAACAACCAACACAGGACATCAAAGAAGATCTCTCTGAGCAACAACCCACACAGGACATCAAAGAAGATCTCTCTGAGCAACAACCCACACAGGACATCAAAGAAGATCCCTCTGAGCAACAACCCACACAGGACATCAAAGAAGATCTCTCTGAGCAACAACCCACACAGGACATCAAAGAAGATCTCTCTGAGCAACAACCCACACAGGACATACCAATAAGCTCTCTCTCTGAGCAAAGGAACACTGGCTTTTATACAGCTGGAGAAGGAGTCTGTAATTGAAGACAGCTGTATCCCTTATCAAGAGGGCGGGATCAGACCTCCAATCTGCAATGGGGGACCAATCAGCTGCTTGGGGGAGTCCAGTAAGCCATTTCCTGAAATACATACACATACATACAAACCCACAACAACACAGAAACTGGGGAATGTAACACTCATCCATCCGGATCCCTCGCGTCAGTTTGTGGTGGAAGTTGATGCTTCGGATGTTGGAGTGGGGGCCATCCTGTTCCAGCGATCTGCCCAGGACTAAAAGCTTCATCCCTGTGCCTTCCTGTCCCATCGTCTCAATCCTGCGGAGAGGAACTACGATGTAGGCAACCGAGAACTCCTGGTGGTTAAGATGGCGTTGGAAGAGTGGAGGCACTGACTGGATGGAGCAGAACAGCCATTCTTGGTCTGGACTGACCATAAAAACTTGGAATATATCTGTATAGCCAAGCACCTCAACTCCATGCAGGCCCGGTGGGCCCTCTTGTTTACCAGATTCAATTCACCATTTCCTACCGCCCAGGGTCAAAACATTTGAAACCTAATGCTCTCTCCTGCCTATACAGTTCTTCTGCGACACCCTCGACCTCTGAAACCATTCTCCCTGCCTCATGACTTGCTGCCACTGTGGATTGGGGTATTGTGAACCTGGTTCGCGAGGTGCAACGCTCCCAGCCTGGATCTGAAGGGGGCCCAACTAAACGTCTGTTTTGTCCGGTCCCGGGTCCTGGTATGGGCTCATTCCTCCAGGCTGACCTGTCATCCAGGGTCCCGTCGTACACTCGCCTCCCTCCAACAACGTTTCTAGTGGTCCACAATGGTTCCTGACGTTCTGCCTTCATCGCCGCATGCACAGTGTGTGCTCAGAACAAAACTCCACGGCAAGCTCCTTCTGGCCTCCTTCAGCCACTACCGGTCCCTCATCGTCCCTGGTCTCATATCTCTGGACTTTGTCACTGGGCTCCCTCCATCTGATGGCAACACTGTCATTCTGACTGTAGAAGGCCAGCATCCCGGAGTCGCCTCTTCACTGTTGACATTTAGACTGGTGTTTTGCGGATACTATTTAATGAATCTGCCAGTTGAGGACTTGTGAGGCATCTGTATCAAACTAGATACACTAATGTACTTGTCCTCTTGCTCAGTTGTGCACCGGGGCCTCCCACTCTTTCTATTCTGGTTCGAGATAGTTTGCACTGTTCGTAACAAGTTTCAATACATTTTGGTAGCATTTCTATGTTGAAGATTGAAAAATAATTTGGCACATTTTTCCCCATATTCCATCCAGTTTGCTTTATTTTTATAATATTACACTGGATCTTGAATAAGTTCTTCCATTTATTTTTGTTTTCCCTCTGACTTATTCTGTGCCTGTATGGTACAGTTTTTATTGCTATCTAACTGGACTGTTAGTCCTTCAAATTCCTTTGTTAATATAGACTCTTTTGATCTAAATTGCTTTTGTTTTAGAGATGAGTATTGAATTGCATGGCCTCTAAAGACACATTTAAAAGTGTCCCATACAATAAGGGGATCTGTTGTACCTATGTTATGTCGGGAAAAAGTCAGTTATAAATTCTTCTGTCCTAGTTATAAACAAGTTATCATCCAGTGGGCTTTGATTAAATTACCAATATCCTCTCCCACGTGGAAATTCTGTAAGAGTAATATATATGCCAATTATGTAATGATCCGACCGCATTCTGTCCCCTATCAACACTTTAACTTTTGGTGCCAGAGAGAATGACATAAGAAGGTAATCAAGACGACTAGCTTGATTAAGCCTCCGAGACGTATATCTCACTAGGTCAGGGTATTTAAGCCTCCATATATCCACTAATTCCAATATATCCATGACATTCCTGATTTCCTTAAGTGCCTTAGGGTGATAGTTTGTAGTGTGATTTCCTTTACGGTCCATAGAGGTATTAACATTCCCCACCATAGTGTAGAGTTGATCAATTCTTATATATACTTTCAAAGAAGCTTGGATCATCATTATTTGGACCGTATAGGTTAATAAGCCATATATGTCTATTTGTCCAATGACGTATTTAAAATAATCCATCTACCTTGATGATCTGTTTGGACAATTTAAACATGTATCATCAACCCCCAACCCCCCCCAATTCCTTTTTCCACAAAACTTAATCTAAAATTGTTGAATGAGTTTCCTGTAAACAATAGATTTTATATTCCTTCTCTTTTAGCCAGGTAAATACTGCTTGTCTTTTCTTATTATCTGCTAAGCCATTACAATTATAACTGGCTATACTTATTTCACCACTTAGCATAATGAGACAGAAGTTTCAATTATGTTTATCAAAGTATATGTTTGTAAACGTACCATTAAAAATTAACATGATGATTGAGTGTCTATAGCTGTACCATGATATTTGCATTGCTACTAAGTAAACCTCCAATTGGTCCCCACTATACCACCCGCTAACAGCCCTCCTCATCCCGAGTTGAATTGTCATCCCAATGCCCGGCAGACCACCCCGGATCCCATAGCCCCGGATAGACAGGGAAACATCATTTGAAAAGAGCACACAGTGCCACCCACAGAACAGAAGCAGATCAACCGCCAAATGCATTTCCATCGCCCTCACCTTGATTTGTATTACATACAGCCATTGAAAAATATGTGTGTACTGTATATATATATATATATATATATATATATATATATATATATATATATTATGTATATATATATGTGTATATTAAAAAAATCCTGTTTATCTTATTTTCCATAATTAGCTATTAATATTTGTAGTAATGTGGACAATTTATGCAAAAGATTTTACCTCTCACCAGTCTTGCCATTACCAAAATTACATTATTGCAAGGAATTATTATATTAGCAAACAATTATTGTGAATCATCGTATATTGTCCCTAACATCTTTTACTCCGTCACAACAGTTGTGGGATACACACACTCATACACACTCATACACACTCAACCCCTTTCCCCCAGAACAACCATAGACTCAGATTCTCAACAGTTGCACCATCCCAGAGCCCAACTCAAGAAAGGTCTTGATTACGAATGCATATACAGTTGCAGCTGTATGAGAAGGCAAAAAAATGGGCAGAAATGGGGAGATTTGATTAACCATAGTCACCTCCTAGATTATGGAGGTCAGATATACAGTGGGGGAAAAAAGTATTTGATCCCCTGCTGATTTTGTACGTTTGCCCACTGACAAAGAAAGGATCAGTCTATAATTTTAATAGTAGGTTTATTTGAACAGTGAGAGACAGAATAACAACAAAAAAATCCAGAAAAAAGCATGTCAAAAATGTTATAAATTGATTTGCATTTTATGGAGGGAAATAAGTATTTGACCCCCTCTCAATCAGAAAGATTTCTGGCTCCCAGGTGTCTTTTATACAGGTAACAAGCTGAGATTAGGAGCACACTCTTAAAGGGAGTGCTCCTAACCGCAGCTTGTTACCTGTAAAAAAGACACCTGTCCACAGAAGCAATCAATCAATCAGATTCCAAACTCTCCACCATGGCCAAGACCAAAGAGCTCTCTAAGGATTTCAGGGACAAGATTGTAGACCTACACAAGGCTGGAATGGGCTACAAGACCATCGCCAAGCAGCTTGGTGAGAAGGTGACAACATTTGGTGCGATTATTCGCAAATGGAAGAAACACAAAAGAACTGTCAATATCCCTCGGCCTGGGGCTCCATGCAAGATCTCATCTCTTGGAGTTGCAATGATCATGAGAATGGTGAGGAATCAGCCCAGAACTACACGAGAGGATCTTGTCAATGATCTCAAGGCAGCTGGGACCATAGTCACCAAGAAAACTATTGGTAGCACAGTACGCCGTGAAGGACTGAAATCCTGCAGCGCCCGCAAGGTCCCCCTGCTCAAGAATACATACACAGGCCCGTCTGAAGTCTGCCAATGAATATCTGAATGACTCAGAGGACAACTGGTGAAAGTGTTGTGGTCAGATGAGACCAAAATAGAGCTCTTTGACATCAACTCAACTCGCCGTGTTTGGAAGAGGAGGAATGCTGCCTATGACCCCAAGAACACCATCTCCACCGTCAAACATGGAGGTGGAAAAATTATGCTTTGGGGCTGTTTTTCTGCTAAGGGGACAGGACAACTTCACCGCATCAAAGGGACGATGGACGGGGCCATGTACCGTAAAATTTTGGGTGAAAACCTCCTTCCCTCAGCCAGGACATTGAAAATGGGTCGTGGATGGGTATTCCAGCATGACAATGACCCAAAACACACGGCCAAGGCAACAAAGGAGTGGCTCAAGAAGAAGCACATTAAGGTCCTGGAGTGGCCTAGCCAGTCTCCAGACCTTAATCCCATAGAAAATCTGTGGAGGGAGCTGAAGGTTTGAGTTGCCAAACGTCAGCCTCGAAACCTTAATGACTTGGAGAAGATCTGCAAAGAGGAGTGGGACAGAATCCCTCCTGAGATGTGTGCAAACCTGGTGGCCAACTACAAGAAACGTCTGACCTCTGTGATTGCCAAGAAGGGTTTTGCCACCAAGTACTAAGTCATGTTTTGCAGAGGGGTCAAATACTTATTTCCCTCATTAAAATGCAAATTATTTTATAACATTTTTGACATGCGTTTTTCTGGATTTTTTTGTTGTTGTTCTGTCTCTCACTGTTCAAATAAACCTACTATTAAAATTATAGACTGATCCTTTCTTTGTCAGTGGGCAAACGTACAAAATCAGCAGGGGATCAAATACTTTTTTCCCCCTACAGTACCCCCTTCCCCTGAAACACCCACAACATTTACTTAAGTACTTTACACCATTGGCCGTTGGCCTTTTTGACCATGCACACAAATGGTGGGTTTGGACTTCGAAAGAACAATGCATATGCAGAAAATACTGGTGTGCCGGTGGAGCTTTGATGTTATTGGGCTATTTTTCTTCCACTGATCCTGGGGCCCTTGTTAAGGTCAACGGCGTCATAGCCACCATTTGCCTTGATGACAGCTTTGCACACTCTTGGCATTCTCTCAACCAGCTTCACCTGGAATTATTTTCCAACAGTCTTGAAGGAGTTCCTACATATGCTGAGCACCTGTTGGCTGCTTTTCCTTCCCTCTGCAGTGCATCTCATCCCAAACCATCTCAATTGGGTTGAGGTCAGGTGATTGTGGAGGCCAGGTCATCTGATTCAGCACTCCATCACTCTCCTTCTTGGTCAAATAGTCCTTACACAGCCTGGAGGTGTGTTGGATCATTATCCTGTTGAAAAACAAATGATTGTACCACTAGGCACAAACCAGATGGGATGACGAATCGCTGCAGAATGCTGTGGTAGCCATGCTGGTTAAGTGTGCCTTGAATTCTAAATAAATCACAGACAGTGTCACCAACAAAGCACCTCCACAACATCACACCTCCTTTTCCATGCTTCGCGGTGGGAACCACACATGCAGAGATCATCCATTCACCTACTCTGCGTTTCACAAAGACACAGCGGTTGGAACCCAAAATCTCAAATTTGGACTCATCAGACCAAAGGACAGATTTCCACCGGTCTAAATCAAATCAAATCAAAGTTTATTTGTCACGTGCACCGAATACAACAGGTGTAGACCTTACAGTGAAATGCTTACTTACAGGCTCTAACCAATAGTGCGGAAAAAAAAGGTATGTGTGTGTGTGTGTGTGTGTAGGTAAGTAAAGAAATAAAATAACAGTAAAAAGACATTTGAAAATAACAGCAGCAAGGCTATATACAGAGACCGGTTAGTCATACTTATTGAGGTAGTATGTACATGTAGGTATGGTTAAAGTGACTATGCATATATAATGAACAGAGAGTAGCAGTAGTGTAAAAAGAGGGGTTGGCGGGTGGTGGGACACAATGCAGATAGCCCGGTTAGCCAATGTGCGGGAGCACTGGTTGGTCGGGCCAATTGAGGTAGTATGGACATGAATGTATAGTTAAAGTGACTATGCATATATGATAAACAGAGAGTAGCAGCAGCGTAAAAGAGGGGTTGGTGGGGCACACAATGCAAATAGTCTGGGTAACCATTTGCTTAGCTGTTCAGGAGTCTTATGGCTTGGGGGTAAAAACTGTTGAGTAGCCTTTTTGTCCTAGACTTGGCACTCCGGTACCGCTCGTCATGCGTTAGTAGAGAGAACAGTCTATGACTGGGGTGGCTGGGGTCTTTGACAATTTTTAGGGCCTTTCTCTGACACCGCCTGGTGTAGAGGTCCTGGATGGCAGGCAGCTTTACCCCAGTGATGTACTGGGCCGTACGCACTACCCTCTGAAGTGCCTTGCGGTTGGAGGCCAAGCAATTGCCGTACCAGGCAGCGATGTAACCAGTCAGGATGCTCTCGATGTTGCAGCTGTAGAACCTTTTGAGGATCTCTCCTGAGGGGGAATAGGCTTTGTTGTTCCCTCTTCACGAATATCTTGGTGTGTTTGGACCATTCTAGTTTGTTGTTGATGTGGACACCAAGGAACTTGAAGCTCTCAACCTGCTCCACTACAGCCCCGTCGATGAGAATGGGGGCGGGCTCGGTGCTCCTTTTCCTGTAGTCCACAATCATCTCCTTAGTCTTGGTTACGTTGAGGGATAGGTTGTTATTCTGGCACCACCCGGCCAGGTCTCTGATCTCCTCCCTATAGGCTGTCTCGTCGTTGTCAGTGATCAGGCCTACCACTGTTGTGTCGTCTGCAGTCGTCCAGAACAGCTGATGCTCTCATGCATGCCTCAGTGTTGCTTGCCTCGAAGCGAGCATAGAAGTGATTTAGCTCATCTGGTAGGCTCGTGTCACTGGTAGGCTCGTGTCACAAAGAACTCACTAGGCAAGTAGTGTGGCCTGCAATTTATCACAATATAGTCTACTTCAGGCGAGCAAAATCTAGAGACTTCCTTAGATTTCGTTCCCCACCTGTTGTTTACAAATATGCACAGACCGCCCCCCCCCCCCCCACCTCCCACACGTCTTACCGGAGTGTGCTGTTCTATCCTGCCGGTGCAGCGTATATCCCGCTAGCTGAATATCCATGTCGTCATTCAGCCATGTTGTTTTTCTTTGATTATTTGAGCTGTTCTTGCCATAATATGGACTTTGTATTTTACCAAATAGGGCTGTCTTCTGTATACCACCACTAACTTGTCAAACAAGTTACAACTGATTGGCTCAAACGCATTAAGAAGGAATGAAATTCCACAAGTTAACTTTTAACAAGGCACACCTGTTAATTGAAATAAATTCCAGGTGACTACCTCATGGTTGAGAGAATGCCAAGAGTGTGCAAAGCTGTCAACAAGGCAAAGGGTGGCTCATTTGAAGAATCTCAAATACAGAATATATTTTGATTTGTGTAACACATTTTTGGTTACTTAAAAAAAATAAAAAAATAATAATATTTAACTAGGCAAGTCAGTTAAGAACAAAATCTTATTTTCAATGACGGCCTATGAACAGTAGGTTAACTACAGTACATCATTCCATGTGTGTTATTTCAATGTAGAAAATACTACAAATAAAGAAAAACCCTGGAATGAGTAGGTATGTCCAAACTTTTGACTGGAACTACAATATAAATATTTATTTTGATTTATATAATATTCCTCTATTAAACATAAATATATATTTATTAAATATAATATACCTTTATCAGAAAATGTTGAGACATCCATGCTTTTCTAAATCGGAAAATACTAAACACCATGACTTTTTACAGAAGGGGGGTCCTTAGAGGAGCCAATGATGTGCTTTGGTGAAGTCACATCACATGCAACTCCTCTGTGTGGCTCCCTTTCTCTCACATGCAGTATAGCTAGCTAAGAGCTAGCTACTTAAATGCTCAGAAAGTCATTAAATAATCTGTACATTTCTCCTTCAATAAAAAATGGAATCTCAATCTCTGGTAAATTAAGAGTTTTATTCAGCATTAAATCAAATGTTCATGGAATTAGTTTTTTGTAAATTGCTCAACTGTGAAACTACAATTCAAGTGGGAGGGACCTGAAAGTCATAGGCAAGAGACAATGAAGGCATAATTGTCTGTAATTTTTAAGTCATTTTGGCATGACTACTAATATGATTCATTTAAATGTATTTTTGTAAAATGGCCAGAATGAATTCTTCTTTCAAGAAAACATAATTTCAGATACTGTGAAGTACTAAAAACAATATAATTTTAATTCAAACACCTCATTTCTAGTAGAAAACACGCGTTTTTATGATTTTAGTAATTGCCGTTGTATAGTCCTTCTCCTCTCTCCTGTCTGACCCCTCTATCATCTGTCATGCACCTTAAGCATTCCCAAAATAACTTTATAATGCCATTGGAGTGACAGTAATGCATTTGAACACCATTTCACACTGCCCTCTGTGAATGTGTAGACATTTATGGCCCATATTTCCCTTCCCACAAACACTTTGTGTGCCCATCCACTGTGAAGACAAAACAACATAAGAGCAAAATAATGTACTTGTTGAGTGCAACCATATCTAGCACTACAGCAATTGAATGCTTGTAGAACTAGAAAACCTAAATCAACACATTATTGGTTGAATACTGACTGTTCACCTTTTTATGTTGCAGTCTGCACTATGAAAAGTTATCTGATTTTATATATTTGAAGGATAGAGAGAGAAGGAGAAAGAGAGGGGAGTTAGAGATTGAGCGAATGAGAGAAAGAAAGGTGGGAGGACTGGCTGTACTTCATTTTGTTGTTCACTGAACAATTTTCTGAATCCGCTGAGGGACTGTCACAAGACTTGACAGATTGCATGACTGTTCAGATCATTGCATCCAAGAGACTGGCAGATCTAGACAACTTGTGGATCATTTGTCATTGTGCTGTCTTACGAAGATCATATTTTATGGTAATGTAGCAATCATAGTGCATATTCCATGCTGTTAGACACAGGTAATACATGTTGTAAGTGAACTTGAATGCAGACGTACAGTAGATGTGCCTGCAAATGCATTTAATTAAAGTGCTTTTTGTTGTTATTTTTAGGTGATCCTGACCTTGACGAAGCAGTATGACTTTAACTTGGGTGCTTTCACTGAGAGTTCTCTGTGGAGGTAAGACTTCATGAACATGTTGTAATTCATATGTGCTGAACCTACTGTAGGGCTATGTTCTAATACAATTAGGGTTGCAAAGTTACTGGTAATGTACCAAAGTTACCGGAATCTTCTGTAATTTGGTAATTAACATGTAATCTAGGGTAAAATTTGTAATTTATGGTTGAATAACTTTCAAAAATGTATTCACATATAATATTAACATTTTTTATATCTGTGTCCATTTTGTCCATACTTTTTTAGTGGATAGACCATATGGTTCAAGATAAAGTAGTGTAATTAATTAAAAATGCATGTAATCATCAATGACATTATTTTCAATTAACTGCATCTCTTCCAACTATTTACTTTTTTCAGACCTGCCACCATTTTGGAGCCGAAACATTTACAAAAAAGACATACTGGCATAGTAAAATAAATGAGTGTGTAAAAAAATAAATAAAGAATATTGTTTGCTGAAACCCTCATAATAAACACCAATGTTATTCACTAAGTTGATGGTTTATATTTAGGATAGTGTTTTACAGCTTTATCGTTCTATTTTTTAAATAATTTCATTTCAATGTATTATTTTATATATTTTACATGTGATAAGGCCACAAACCTATTGGAATAACCCTGGATTGTAAACTGTCATGGTCAAAACATATTGATGCTATGGTAGCTAAGATGGGTCTGTCTGTAATAAAGTGTGGCCCTGCTTTCTTGATATTGCTATCAACAAAACAAGTCCTACAGGCCCTAGTTTTGTTGCACCTGGACTACTGCCCAGTCATATGGTCAAGTGACACAAAGAGGAACATAGGCACATTATATTTGGCCCATAACAGAGCAGCACAGCTAGCCCTTAAATGTACACAGAGAGCTAACATCAATGACATGCATGCCAATCTCTCCTGCCTCAAAGTAGAGGAGAGATTGACTGCATCACTACTTGTCTTTGAGAGAGGTATTGACATGTTGAAAGTACCAAGCTGTCTGTTCAAACAACTAGCACACAGCTGGGTACCCGACCTTCCCGAATTCCCGGAGACAGTGAAACAATGGTTCTCCTGTGAGGCCCCGGGTTGCCTGGGAGTCCTACCGGAGAGTAGGAAACGAAGACGCTGTTGGAGAGGGAGACGGGGGTGGGGGGGGGGCTTAGTGATATTGAGACACTGGGCGACCCGACCTCCATTACTGAGCATACTACTCGCCAATGTTTAATCTTTGGGAAATAAACTTGACGAACTCAGAGCGAGGATCTCCTTCCAGAGGGACATCAGATTCTTCAACATACTCTGTTTTTCAAAGAGCTGTCTTTCCTCCAACATCCAAATTAATTATATACAACCAGCTGGTTTTACAGTTCATCGAGCAGATAGGAAGAGGGCTCTCTGGCAAGAACAAAGGCGGAGGGCTCTGCTTTATGACCAATAACAAGTGGTGCGACGGGGGAAACGTGCAGGAACCTGAGAGCTTCTGCTCTCCCGACATGGAATACTTGGTCATCAAATGTCGCCCTTTTACCTTCCAAGAGAGCTCTCAGTATTATCGCCATGGCTGTGTACATCCCACAACAAGCCTACAACAAAAATGCTCTCAAAGATCTTCATTGGACCCTGAACAAACTGGAGACCGCGTACACGGAGGCAGTGTTCATTATTGTGGGGGACTTTAACAAAAGTAATTTAAGAACCGTGCTGTTACTGTCCAACTCGCAGAGATTCTATGCTGGTCCACTGCTACATGCCTTTTTGACATGGATGTAATCTCCCATCCTCCTTTCAGCAAATCTGACCATGACTCCATTTTGCTTCTCCCTGCCTACAAACAAAGACTCAAGAGGGAATTTCCAGTGTTCAGGTCTGTACAATGCTGGTCTGACCAATCAGAATCCATGCTCCAAGACACACCATTGGGTGCACGCTGCCTGCCCTCCAGGACACCTACAACATCAGGTGCTGCAGGAAAGCCAAGAAGATCATCAGGGACCTCCCAAGTCATGGCCAGTTCTCCCGGCTTCCATCACTCAGACGTGGGTGGTACAGGAGCATCATGGCTTAAACTAACAGACTAGCCAATAGCTTCTACCCCCAGACCACCAGACTGCTGAATAGTCACCACTAGTCAGCTACCTGCTTTCACTGACCCCTCCTGACAGCTTATGTAAATAAAGTATTTATGTTTTTATTTTTATTACATTTGCAAACATTTCTAAAAACCTGATTTTGCTTTTTCATTATGGGGTACTGTGTGTAGATTGATGAAGAAAACGTTTAATTTAGTACATTTTAGAATAAGGCTTTAACGTAACAAAATGCGGAAAAAGTCAAGCGGTCTGAATACTTTCCAAATGCACTGTACAAGTTTTGGAGAGGTGCGGAGGGCAGGGGGCTGCCACCCTGGGCGCCAATGAAGCAGTGGTAATAAAATAGCTGGATAAACTGTGATTGCCAGTCCAGGTGAAAAAAGTAACTCTTCCTATTATTTCAATGCATTTTTCCGCAAAAGGTGGATAAACTATTGGGGGGAAAAGTGGGTGAACTGTGTTTTGTGTTTACCCTCCACTACACCACTGTTGGACGCCCGGGGAGCTGTTGTGGGGGGTTAAGTGCCTTCTTCAAGGGCACAACGGCATCAAGGATTAGATACCAGCAACCCTCCGGCTGCTAGCTCACTTCCCCTCAGATTTTTCCCATCGTATCCGGGATTCAAATCGACTCTCTAACCACCTGCTTTATCTTAACTACCTTGCTATTGGTCAATGTTGATTTTCCTCATTCAGGAAATTCCCTGATGTTGGTTTTGATTGAATAATGCCCCTAACCATTTGTTGCAGAGCCAATACACACAGTACATGCAATAACTGCAGGCCTACCAATCCATTCACCCTATATCGTATGTTGAGTTACTGTATGCTGTCACATCATAAATAAGAATGGAATTCATTAAGTATTATATGGAGGCTGATACGGTCTCTTGTATTTTTTCCTCTCACCTTTTCCTAAGCCCACAGGAAACTCATTTCATTTTGAAAATACACCTGACAAAAAGACCATCAGTTCACCAAGCAGAGAAACTCAAATTAATTTCTGTTTCACTAGAAGCACCGCTAAGATTTACACCCGACTTGACACGTTTTGAAGGCCCATATTGTGTACAGGTCTTCCATCATCAAGGTGTCTGGTTAACAATAGCACCGCCAGTAAATTAGACTGTACCTCAGGGGATGCGGCAAGGCTCTTAGTATGATATTAAAAAAGGAAAGCATTTGAATGTTATGAAAAGAAACAGAGTAAATGATACCTGTAATAATATGATAAAGGATTTATGGATATAGCCCCGGGGCACTCTGGATGGCAATGGGAAGATCAATTGGTGCCTCACGAAAGGTATCTTAACAAGCATCTCCTACAGTACATGTTTTAAAGTAATGACTGCTTCCCTTAGTGAAGGAACTTCCCACTGTAATAACGTCATTTACGATGTCGTCTTTCCAGCTATAGTTGAGGATATTTGTCAGCCGCAATGAGGAGCTCTAAGACACAAATACAAAAGAGTTGAGGAGGAAACCTTTGCAAATGATCTCAGCAGCCAATGGAATGATCCAGCTTAATGCAAAAGCAGCGATAGCAGACCCTGGGTTTCTATCCAATTATGCAATGAAATTACATTTGGAGGCGCTCAGGTAGAACTGAGAGACACGAGTGGGTTGTGTGTTTGGTGAGTGGTAATAGAACTATGTAGAATATAGAGGGAGGGAGACATATTTACCCTTGTTATGGAACAACACTGGGAGTTGTAGATAAGGGACAGAGAACGTTCAGAGAAGCAAATGTCTTTTAATGTCTTTCATTTGTTTGTTTCTGGGGGGCAATTCAGCATAGCCTACTGTGTGGACATAGAAGCTTAAATATGTTATCTCATAAAGCGCTTCAGGGATTTAGGTCAATCGTACACTCATTCAATTAAATAAATTACCAGACAAAATACACTTCATTCACCAAGTTGAAGCACAACAGAGTTTAACGGAATTCTGAAAGGTACTTCATTATATGAAAGAATGTAATGTAATCAAATGTAAAGAGACTGTCCTTACATCTTTTTTTGGCACAAAAGGCGCAATTTAGAAATGTGGTTATGCATCAGCAGTTGTTCTCTTGTTATTTCAGTCACTAGCTCGTCACATCCAATTGGCGACAGATTTTCATGCGAATATTATAAAATGTGCATGAAGAAAATATGCAAATTTTCCCACCAGAGGTGTGTTTCCACCAAACTGACTTGTTGCAGATAAAAATGACTGCGTGATGACTAATGCACACAAAATGTACTTTTTCGTGAACGTTTTCATGTACCGAACACAAATGTAAAGTTCAATGTGTTTCCATCGCATTTTCAACATTTACCAATAGCTTTGTCACAAAAACTGTTGCGTTAAATAGCAAATGTGCCTACTTTGGTCTTGGCATGTGCGCTCAACAGCTCGCAGATATAGTAAAGGTAGGCTGTGCGGCTAGGCTACTCTACATTGTGAGATTATTATGGATAATAATATATATGGAATATATATTTTTTGTCAGCAGCAGTCACGCATCGATAATCATGTCACCAGAATAAGACCTTCAATATGTATTGGAAAGGAGCATCAAGATCAGTGTGCACTTTCACCACCCTGTGAAGTTCATCATAATAAAAATGTTCTTCATCCTAATAAACCACATTGTTTCCCAAGTCGTAGTGGGAGGACCACACACCATATCCTCGCATAACTCCAAGTTTACTTCGATATGACGGTTATTATCAATATTTGCACATAAAGGCGTATTGTCCCATCACTGCAACTCCCATATGGACCTTCCTCTAACCCGGACGACGCTTGGCCAATTGTACGCCGCCTCATGGGTCACCCGGTCGCTGCCGGCTGCAACAAGCCTGGGATCAAACCAGGATCTGTAGTGACCGCTGCGCCACTCCTGAGGCCTATCTGTCGGCTTTTATAAAATTGTACCGAAGCTTCCCATTTTCACAGCTGTTGTGATTTATTTTCATATGCTATTACTTTATTCACATAAAACTGTGGACAGAAACCATGGCAAAATGAGTAGAATTGCATGAAATTTGATATAAAATTGCAAAATCTTCTCTCCTCGCCATGGCAAAATGTGAAAAATTGCAGGAAATCAAATCCAAAATGTTTTTCTCTCTGCTGTCAAGAAGATGGCCGCTAAAATGGCTGCATGTGTGTGTATGGATGTGGGTATGCTGACCTTTTTTGTGGCCCCCATCAAAGTTGCCCATCCCTGATTTAGACAGCAATGTAACAGAGGGGGAGACAGGTAAGTTGGAGAGAGAGTCAAGAGGGAAAATGCAGGGATTGAACTCTGGTCTCCGATGGGGGAAGTACAGTGCATTCGGAAAGTATTCAGATCCCTTGACTTTTTCCACATTTTGTTACATTACAGCCTTATTCTAAAATAGATTACATTTTTTTTTAAATCCTCATAAATATACACACAATACCCCATAATGACAAAGAAAAAATAGGTTTGTAGAAATATTTGCAAATTTATAAAACCAAAACAGAAATACCTTATTTACATAAGTATTCAGACCCTTTGCTATGAGACTTGAAATTGAGCTCAGGTGCATCCTGTTTACATTGATCATCCTTGAGATGTTTCTACAACTTGATTAGAGTCCACCTGTGGTAAATTCAATTGATTGGACATGATTCAGAATGGCACACACCTGTCTATATAAGGCCCTTCAGTTGACAGTGTCACGTCCTGGCCAGTTTAAGGGTTAATTGTTATTGTAGTTTGGTCAGGACGTGGCAGAGGGTATTTGTTTTATGTGGTTCAGGGTGGTGGTTTTTGATTTAGTATTCCGGGGGTTTTTGGGCACTGTTTGAGATTCATGTATTCTATGTTTAGTCTAGGTAGTCTGTTTCTATGTTGAGTAAATTGGGGTGGACTTCCAATTGAAGGCAGCTGTGTGGTGTTGCCTTTGATTGCCAGACTGTTTGTTGATCGTTCGTTCTCTTGTTTGTTATTTTTGTACGTTCATTCTGAGTTAATAAACGTCAAGATGAGCTTACACATACCTGCTGCGTTTTGGTCCTCCATTACCAACGACAACCGTGACAGAATCTCCCACCAAAAATGGACCAAGCAGCAGAGGAAGGGAGCAAAGGGAATTCGGTGAGGACCGGGAACGCTACCGAGGAACGCGACTGCCGTTTAAACCGGAGAGGCAGCCCCAATAATTGTTTGGGGGGGGGCACATGGACAGATCGGCGGAGCCGAGGATGGAACCAGAGCTAGTGAGGGGAAAAGTGGAGGAAAGAGAAACAGAGACTATAAGGGAGTTGATGGGAAAATTGGAGGAGAAAAGGATGAGAGAGCTACTGTGTTGGTGTTTTAGGCACGACATTCGCCCTACAGAGCGTGTCCTAATGTTATCACCTGGAGTAGCGTTTATTAATAGTCCTGAGGTGCGTGCTAGCTGTCTGGTGAAGATAATACCAGCACCACGCACCAGGCATCCAGTACGTCAGCCCAGTCCGACTCGTCCTGTTCCCCCTCCCCGCACTAGCCTGGAGGTGCGTGTTCCCAAGCCGATACCTCCAGTACCAGTGCCACGCATCGGGCTTTTAGTGCGTCAGCCCAGTCTGACTCGTCCTGTTCCCGCTCTCCGCACTAGCTCTGAGGTGCGTGTTCCCAGCCTGATACGTCCAGTACCAGCACCACGCACCAGGCTTCAAGTGCGTCATCCCAGTCCGACGTCGCCAGAGCTGCCCGCCAGTCAACAGTCGCCAGAGCTGCCCGCCAGTCAACAGTCGCCAGAGCTGCCCGCCAGTCAACAGTCACCAGAGCTGCCCGCCAGTCAAGAGTCACCAGAGCTGCCCACCAGTCAAGAGTCGCCAGAGCAGCCCGCCAGTCAGGAGTCACCAGAGCCGCCCGCCAGTCACGAGTCGCCAGAGCCGCCCGCTAGTCAGGAGCCGCCAGAGCCGCCCGCTAGTCAGAAGCTGCCAGAGTGGCCCGACTGCCCGGAACTGCCAGAGTGGCCCGACTGCCCGGAACTGCCAGAGTGGCCCGACTGCCCGGAACTGCCAGAGTGGCCCGACTGCCCGGTTCTGCCAGAGTGGCCCGACTGCCCGGTTCTGCCAGAGTGGCCCGACTGCCCTCCGGTTCTGCCAGAGTGGCCCGACTGCCCTCCGGTTCTGCCAGAGTGGCCCGACTGCCCTCCGGTTCTGCCAGAGTGGCCCGACTGCCCTCCGGGTCTACCAGAGTGGCCCGACTGCCCTCCGGGTCTGCCAGAGTGGCCCGACTGCCCTCCGGGTCTGCCAGAGTGGCCCGACTGCCCTCTGGGTCTGCCAGAGTGGCCCGACTGCCTTCCGGGTCTGCCAGAGTGGTCCGACTGTCCTCCGGCCCAGCCCGAGTGGCCCGTCTACCCGGAGCTGCCGGGGTGTGTCGTCTGCCCGGAACTGCCAGAACCAGAGCCACCTCCAGATGTCACGTCCTGGCCAGTATAAGGGTTAATTGTTATTGTAGTTTGGTCAGGACGTGGCAGAGGGTATTTGTTTTATGTGGTTCAGGGTCGTGGTTTTGTAGTAAGGGCATTTGATTTAGTATTCCGGGGGTTTTTGGGCACTGTTTGAGATTCATGTATTCTATGTTTAGTCTAGGTAGTCTGTTTCTATGTTGAGTAAATTGGGGTGGACTTCCAATTGAAGGCAGCTGTGTGGTGTTGCCTTTGATTGGAAGTCCTATATTAGTTGGGTGTGTTTGTCTGTGTGTTTGTGGGAGATTGTTCTGTGTTTAGCCTTGTGCCTTGCCAGACTGTTTGTTGATCGTTCGTTCTCTTGTTTGTTATTTTTGTACGTTCATTCTGAGTTAATAAACGTCAAGATGAGCTTACACATACTTGCTGCGTTTTGGTCCTCCATTACCAACGACAACCGTGACAGACAGTGCATGTCAGAGCAAAAACCAAGCCATGAGTTTGAAGGAATTGTACGTAGATCTCCGAGACAGGATTGTGTCGAGGCACAGATCTGGGGAAGGGTACCAAAAAACATTTGCAACATTGAAGGTCCCCTAGAAAACAATGGCCTTCATCATTCTTAAATGGAAGAAGTTTGGAACCACCAAGGCTCTTCCTAGAGCTGGCCACCCGGCCAAACTGAGCATTTGGGGGAGAAGGGCCTTGGTCAGAGAGGTGACTAAGAACCCGATGGTCACTCTGACAGAGCTCCAGAGTTCTTCTGTGGAGATGGGAGAACCTTCCAGAAGGACAACCATCTCTGCAGCATTCTACCAATCAGGCCTTTATGGTAGAGTGGCCAGACGGAAGCCACTCCTCAGTAAAAGGCACATGACTGCCCGCTTGGTGTTTGCCAAAAGGCAACTAAAGACTCTCAGACCATGAGAAACATCTCTGGTATGATGGAAGCAAAATTTTACTCTTTGGCCTGAATGCCAAGCATCATGCCTGGAGGAAACCTGGCACTATTCCTACGGTGAAGCATGGTGGTGGCAGCGTCATGCTGTGAGGATGTTTTTCAGCGGCAGGGACTGTGAGACTAGTCAGGATCGAGAGAAAAATGAAAGCAGCAAAGTACAGAGAGATCCTTGATGAAAACCTGCTCAGGACCTCAGATTGGGGTGAAGGTTCACCTTCCAACAGAACAACGGCCCTAAGCACACAGCCAAGACTACACAGGAGTGGCTTCGGGACAAGTCTTTGAATGTCCTTGAGTGGCCCAGCCAGAGCCCGGACTTGAACCCGATCTAATATCTCTGGAGAGACCTGAAAATAACTGGTGCAACAACGCTCCCCATCCAACATGACAGAGCTAGAGAGAATCTGCAGAGAAGAATGGGAGATACTCACCAAATACAGGTCTGCCAAGCTTGTAGCGTCGTCCTCACAAGACTCGAGGCTGTAATCGCTGATAAAGGTGCTTCTACAAAGTACTGAGTAAAGAGTCTGAATACTTATGTAAATGTAGTATTTCAGTTTTTGTAAAAAAAAAAACTGTTCGCTTTGTCATTGTGTGTAGATTGATGAGGGAAAAAATGATTTAATACATTTTTTGAATAAGACTTTAACATAACAAAATGTGGAAAAAGTCAAGGGGTCTGAATACTTTCTGAATGCACTGTATGTGCTAAGAGCAGCAGCCGGGCACGTTTCTGTTAAACCACAGGCTCTGCACTTAAAAAGATATCTAAGTATTAGACTTACTCCAGCCATATCAATGGAGAAAAACTCATACTGTGTTCCTTACATGGTCTTCTTTACTATTCACAGATCAGTGGACTATGGGAGCACTTATATAAAACTGAATAAAAAGGTTGGGTCAACCTTGGCTTGCCTATACGTCTGCCCAACCAACAAGAGAAAGGTTTGTATCACATCTCCATGGTGAAGGACTCTGAAAACCAGAATGTTCCATGTTTATTCAGCTGTTCCTTAGCCTGGGTCACTCTCTCTGCTTTAGTAAACTCCTTTGTTTGTTGTCTCAGTAGCGTTGGCTAAACCAGAAATACTCTGGCATCCAGTGACATAAGTAAACTGATGGTGGCTTGTAGGACCATGTTAAAGTAAAGTTTATAGAGTATTGTTGAGTAAAGACTGAAGTTTCTTGAATGATGTTAGCTCCAGTTAGAGGGACCAGGACAAGGACTCCAAATAATATTTCAATATTTATTATCAGCATCATTCTTGGTATATTTCAACATTGTCATTCTTGGTATATTCACATTGAAGAACACAGAACACCCAGGTTAGTTCCTAGTGCCAATCAATAATCCTACCCAGACACCAGTTTATACATATTTCTGCTACCTCACCATACTAACTACCCCACACTCATACTATTCTACTATACCCCACACTACCCTACTATAACTACCCCACACTCACTACAACCCCACAATGACTAACTACCTCACTAAAACGACCATACTAAAACCCACTAAGATAGTTTACAACAAGCTGTGATGTTCTGTTGTTCAGTTTATTATAGAAAAGGATGTTGGTACATCATGTCGCTTTTACTTTAATCAAAAATGCTTTAATGCTGCTGTTTATTCCTAATGCTGCACAATGACATCATGCAATCATATCCTCCGTTGGGCACTATAATCTATACTCTGTTTCTCTTCCTTTTGTACTTTAGATAATGATGCTTAGCGACCCAGAGCTGGAGCAAAGTGTACTCATCAGCTCGGATGAAGGTGCCAACTTCGAGAAGTATCCCATTAACTTTTACATGGACGGTCTGCTGTTTCATCCAACTCAGGAAAACTGGCTGCTGGCTAGCAGTCCTGACAACAAGGTAGGCTAAGCAGCAGTACTTTTATTTCCATGTTGAATGGAAAATAAGTCTTTCAAGTTGAAAGAAGTCCAAAGTTGAAAGATAGAAATTCTGTTTTGTATTTTGCTCTTTCATCACTTGTTCTGCATAACATAATTGTAAAGGTTGAATATACAGACTTGATGTAACAATGTTTGATCAAATTCATGTTTTGTCAGGTGTACAGCACAATGGATTTTGGAAGAAAATGGCAGTTGGTTAGTGAGAATGTAACTCCTGGCCGGTTCTTCTGGTATGATTTCATTCCTGCCCATGTTTGTCAATATTCATTTAGAAACACTCCTTTTGGAAACACTCCTTTAGCATTTGTATCTTATATACAATCTCATATGCAAATTAGAAATGCTATCTTGCAGCTATCTTGAAAAATGTTATGTAAAGCACATTGTCTTTTAGCCCCGAATTGGTGAAGATAAAAACAGAAACTAAATCATAATGTAAATTGAATGACCAACTTCAGTGTGTGGTCAGAAGTAATTTTCCTAATTAGTAAATGGAGGTTATGTATGGATCCCTACCGAACTCTGTCAGATGGATTTACTAGTGTCTGTCAAAACATGTCTTGACAGATTATGACAACCAACCATAAAGTGTTGGCCTACAGTACTTGAACCCATATCACGTAGCCAGGAATAATGGACTCCTCTTTCCAAAGCCCAAGAATAACATGTTGTTTTTGCTAGTTGTCATTCTGTAATTTCAAGTGCACCTACACAAGGCATATTGATGTGATGCAGTTTATCCCAGTCAGTCACGTTATGTGTCAAACCCAAGTGCCTCTCAAGCTGAAAAAGAAAGGACATTGTTTGGAGGACACCCTCCCCACATGAACAGCAAAACAATTGATGAATAAGGACAGCATGAATGGACTAATAGCACCCCACACAAGACTATAATGTGTTTGGAAAATGTATGGTTTCACGGATGAATTGTTTAACTGCTTGTATTTACTGAATGCATTACATGTTTTTGCCTCTATATAATGTTTTTAGAATAGTAACATATAATAGAGTTTACCTTTCCTTTATGTCATGTTAAAAATGAGAGAGAGAGAAAGAGAGCACCACAAACCTGAGTAATTGTGTAGTGTGGAGGCTTTCCCGCTTCTGTCTCCCTTTGTTTACGCTATCACAAATTAAGATGAATTGCTGAGGCTGGCGCAAATTGGAAGTTGGCGTACAGGAAATGGAGATGTGTTGTCTGTGCTGTAGAGCGAAACACAGAATAAGACTGTCCATCACAGGCTACCACTGTCCTCTTAAGGCCATCCCCCTACTTCTAAATCGCTCGTCTGCCCCCTCCTCTTCCTCCTCCTCCTCCCCCTTCTCTTCCTCTTCCTCATCCTCCCCACCCCCTCTTCTTCCTAATCCTCCTCCCCTCCTCTTCCTCATCATCCTCCTCCTCTTCCTCCTCCTCTTCCTCCTCCCCTTCCCCATTCACTTTTTCCTCCATCACCTCCACCCCCTCTTCCCATCTTCTTCTTATTATTATTCCTCCTCTAAATTGCTGTCCTCCTCTTCCCCCTTTTCATTCTCCTCCTCTACCTCCTCTTCCTCCACCTTTCACCTTCCTCCCCCACTCTTGTCCTCTTTCATCTCTTTTTTCCATCAACTCTCTCTCCTATGTTGCAGGGCACAAACTGGTCTAGACAGAGAGGCAGATGTGGTCCACATGGAGACCCACATCGCCAAAGGACGTGAGTGCTGCTCTGTAGCTTGCCTCCCTCCCTCGCAGTAGCAGGACCCCAAGGACCCCTTGCTTCCCATTTAGAGCGAGGTCACTGGAAGATAAGGCTCATTCTGGGCTGCAGGATAGGTCCCAGAAGTACTGTAAAGCAGAGTAGGAGTCTCTTGACAAATATAGAGCTTTATATAATAGATTGATAGAGGTTTTTTCCCTTTAATCAGTCCCTTGTGCCCCATATCAGAACCTTGATTCTCCAAAAACACTAACACTATAGACTTTATTCAATGAAACCAGTTACTGAGATTCCTGGGTGGGACAAAATAGTATTACTTGTGTGATGTGAGAGACAATGATTGAATTATCAACACTTTTTTGTTTTTTTGTCACAGTGCAAGAGGAATGCTATTTTTATCCTGTCCCCAGAAGATTTAGAATTGGTTTGGAAAGAGTAGTGCCCCCTAAAGATAGATGGAAGTCCATTCGTTTGTGATTTCTCTTCATTGGTTGTTTTTTCTAGGATTGTTACTGACAACTAATCTAGTTCTCTTCTGTGTTAGGTGCTCAGTATGTTAAGTGCAGAGCTCAACGATGCACAGAATCAAACAGACAATACCTGTTCCCGGGATTCATAGACAAAAATTCTCTGGTTGTTCAGGACAACTATGTGTTTGTTCAGGTGTGTACTGTATCTGTCTATTTCTTCGGTATATTTTATACGTTCACAAAAGGCTTGTGTTTTTCTGTGAACTCTGTTCTTCTGTTGCAGCCAATCAGTGTTGTACCGTTGAAGTCTACAAAATGGCTTTCTTTCCAAACACCTGCTACACTTAGATCTTGATTATCTATTGTCCAAGCTGCCTATGATGTTGAAGGATTCTGTGACTGCTGAAAAACTAAGTGTTTTTTTCATCACATCTTCTGAAAGGCTTTTCTTATAATTGGGCAAGGAATCTGTATGGAGTTTGGGGTTGTTATTGCCAACTAGGTTGACATGACATTGGCTCGCATTAGGCAATGGCATTGAGTGTCATTATGACTGATTTGATTTCTACTGCCTCCTGTTGCCATTGATTTCCATTTACAGCTGAAGATGTCTGTCTTTCTCTGTCAGCTTTGCTCTTCCTCCATTTACACAGTTTTGCAGCACTAATGAGGGTTTAGGTTCACCTATTGTGTAACAGTATTTAATAATATGATGTAGAAATGGTTTGCTAAGACTTACACGACATACAGTAAGTGCTCTTCAAGTGTTCTCTTTTGGTTTAGAATAAGACAGATATGTAATGTGGGGTTTATGGTTATGTGGGGCTGCGTCTTGCCTATAAAAATCACCTTTGTGAGTATGTAGATAAATGGTAGGATTGTACCAATTGTAAGTTGATTTGTTTCAACTATGTCAATTCAGGGATTTAATTGAAAATGCGATTAATGAACTAAATAATTCTCATTCTAAATAATTAGTAACTGCCTGGGTCATAAATGATGATCCAATACAATGCCTGAATCAAATTGGAGTTGAGATGGGATTGACCCCATCATCATAGATTTTGGTGAAAATAGCCCAGTTGGACACAGCTGGCTTGTTGCAGGCAGCCTGGTCTCATAGACTAGGCGTAACATAGTAAATTTAATTCCGGACACTCAAATTTGTATGATATGTTGTGCTGGGTATGGTTACATAAGACAGATGGTTACTTAAAACCTCTTACATCTAGACGTTCCGCTAGCGGAACACCTGCTCCAATATCCAATGATAGGCGTGGCGCGAATTACAAAAGCAAAACATTAGATTATGTCAGCAGAGTACCCAGCCAGAAATAATCAGACACCCATTTTTCAAGCTAGCATATAATGTCACAAAAAACAAAACCACAGCTAAATGCAGCACTAACCTTTGATGATCTTCATCAGATGACACGCCTAGGACATTATGTTATACAATACATGCATGTTTTGTTCAATCAAGTTCATATTTATATCAAAAACCAGCTTTTTACATTAGCATGTGACGTTCAGAACTAGCATTCCCACCGAACACTTCCGGTGAATTTACTAAATTACTCACGATAAACGTTCACAAAAAACAACAATTATTTAAGAATTATAGATACAGAACTCCTTTATGCAATCGAGGTGTCCGATTTTAAAATAGCTTTTCGGTGAAAGCACATTTTGCAATATTCTGAGTAGATAGCTCGCCATCACAGGCTAGCTATTTTGACACCCACCAAGTTTGACCCTCACCAAACTCAGATTTACTATAAGAAAAATTGGATTACCTTTGCTGTTCTTCGTCAGAATGCACTCCCAGGACTTCTACTTCAATAACAAATGTTGGTTTGGTTCAAAATAATCCATAGTTATATCCAAATAGTGGCGTTTTGTTCGTGCGTTCAAGACACTATCCAAGGGTGACGAAGGGTTACGCGCCCAACGCGTTTCGTGACAAAAAAATTCTAAATATTCCATTACCGTACTTCGAAGCATGTCAACCGCTGTTTAAAATCAATTTTTATGCTATTTTTCTCATAAAAAAGCGATAATATTCCGACCGGGAGTCGTTGTTTTCGTTCAAAGACGAAAGAATAAAAACATGGTGTCGCCTCGTGCACGCGCCTCCAGTCTCTGTTCTCTGATCGACCACTATCTAAATGCACTAGTGTTTTTCAGCCGGGGCCTGCAAAGACATCATTCAGCTTTTTGCCGCCTTCTGAGAGCCTATGGGAGGCGTAGGAAGTGTCACGTTAAAGCAGAGATCCCCTGTTTTGGATAGAGATGATCAAGAAGGCCAAGAAATGGTCAGAGAGGGCGCTTCCTGTTTGGAATCTTCTCAGGTTTTGGCCTGCCAAATGAGTTCTGTTATACTCACAGACACCATTCAAACAGTGTTAGAAACTTTGGAGTGTTTTCTATCCAAAGCTAATAATTATATGCATATTCTAGTTTCTGGGCAGGAGTAATAATCAGATTAAATCGGGTACGTTTTTTATCCGGCCGTGAAAATACTGCCCCCTATCCATAACAGGTTAAGGCAAAAACTAAAGTAGGTTGGTTGGTCGGGGTGGATGGTGGGTGTATAACGTGAATCTCATCACGGGCAACTTTAACATTTTAGCTAATTAGCAACTTTTCAACTGCTTACTACATTTTAGATACTTTGCAACTACTTAGCTTGTTAGCTAACCCTTCCGCTAACCCTAAACCTAACCTCAACCTTTTAACCTAACTCCTAAACTTAACCCTAACCCCTAACCCCTAGCCTAGCTAACGTTAGCCACCTAGCCACCTAGCTAGAATTTGTAACTATCATACATTTAGTAAATTCGTAACATATAATTCAAATTGTAATTCGTAACATATCATACAAAATGGGTGATGGACATCCACAAAATAATACATACCATTCGAAACGTAACATATACTAAATGGAGTGTCTTGGATTTCTGTACAGAATAATATGAAATGCTCTGAGACCAGGTTGTGCAGGGAGCTGTGGCGGTACAGATGACTTTCTTGTGACTTTCATTGCTTTGGGCAGTTGGATTTAACTTGACAAAGAGTAATGAGGTTATCGATTGGGCTACATCGAAATAAGCAGTCTTCAACACCTCTCGAATGTCTCTTGGGGGAGAAGGAACAGCCAAGTGCAACATCCTCAGAAATCTGGCCTGTGAAAATGTAGCCCATTGATTTTCGATAGATTATTCCATTAGAGCTCTAATGTAGTCTGTTTGGAGACAATCGCCATCCCTCTACTTGATTAGAAAACAAGAAATCAAGTGGTGTGGGCCATAGAGTGGAGGGGTGGTAGTGGTACATCTAAGACATGTACAGAAGGACAAAACTATTTGTTCAGTAACTGTAAATACAGTAGTATTTAATTGGGATGTTGGTGTATAAACTTGTATTGCCTATCGTGTTGTAGCATCAAGTCCCTAAATCATACAAAAACAATTCTGATTTTAAATGTATTTCCTCATTATAATTTTTGTAAATTCTTGTATTGAAATGGCTAAACTCGATTTACCAAAACTGGATTTAAGTTGTACCTACATTTTCACTTCTAGAATACAGTTTCATTCCAATGGTGTAGGTTTGAAAAATAATAGAGTTCTTCTGTGGGGTAAGTCAGTCCTTCCATGACCTCAAGTCAAGGTGCAGTAAAAAATGAGTGTGTTAAAATCATTGACATTTCAAATTGATTCATTCTAATGAAGGCCAGCATGCCTGAAACATCGATGAGTTTAACATACTCAATAAAATATGAACTTGACAAGCTTGCGTTACGCTTATTAGCCCACAAGAGCTCTTGAAGCAAGACGTTTTTTTCTTCCACAGGTTACCAAGTCAGGGCAGGCGAGTTACTTTGTGTCCTATATGAGGGAATCATTTAAACGAATTCAGCTACCCAAGTACTGTCTTCCTAAGGTAAGCATCAAACTACCCAAATACACCTTGCTACAGATGCAGCTACAGTTTGAGGAACATGAGACAATTTTCATTTCTGAATCCTCCCTTTACTCAGACTGCTGTCATGTTGTGGAGACCGTTAGCTGCTCATCTTGAAGCACACTTGTTATTTCGCTCTCTCTACAGTATATTTCTCTCCATCTGTCTGTGTGTCTATCTATTTGTCTCTACCTACCTGCCCGTATGTTCATCCTTTCACCATCTCTCGCTCCTCTAACAGGACATGCACATCATCAGTACAAATGAGAAGCAGGTGTTTTCTGCTGTACAGGAGTGGAACCAGAATGACACCTACAGCCTGTATATCTCAGACTCTCCAGGGGTCTACTTCACTCTGTCTCTAGAGAACCTCCGGACCAGAAGAGAGCCGGGCGGAAATTTACTGGTCGACCTGTATAAGGTACATCTATTGTATGTGTATGTAAGACACTCAGCCTGTGGAACAACCTCCATAAGGTGCTCTTAGGTGTACCATAATACTATGTTAAGTACTGTTTGTTTAGTACCTCTGAAAGGCACACTTCCTGTGTATGATTTCATCTCCACTGTAGTTTTGCACAGTGCAAGGAATTTTCATAACCATGAAGTTATTGTTTAAAATAATGACATACACTCTCTCTCAATGCGATACCTCTTTTGTTTTATCCATTTGGCTTATTGTCATTCTAGGTAGAAGGAATAAATGGCATATTTCTAGCCAACAAATTGGTGGGCCATGAAGTGAAGACATTCATCACCTATAACAAGGGTCAGACCTGGGCCCTGCTGCAAGCCCCCAACACTGATGTGGCTGGAAACAGTCTGCACTGCATCCTGGTGAGTTGAAGTTATGGATGGTGTGGTGGATGATGAACAAATTCATTTGGCTTCTGAACAAATTCATTCATCAAATGTTCCAATCCAACCAAAGCTCATTGATTTAAGAGTTGGAGTTGTTCATGGCAGTTGCTAGTCCACAAAGTGTGTCAAAATCTCCATTAACCTCAACTATTTCAATTTGCCTCCAGTAATCACTGTGCAGATACATCACCCTAATGAAAGTTACATTACAGTTAATGGCAGTTAGTGGTGTTCTGGATTAGATATGTTTGATATTAATTTAAATGATACAATCATTTTGAATGTTAAATGCGAGTTAACATAATATGCATATATTATGCATTTCGAAAAGAATGAGAGGAATTATTGATATAACACTGTTTTTGTCTGTGTCGTTCAAATGCCCGTTGTACTCTGGCCTCCCCTCTGGGTTTGTAAAAGCTTCTATTAATGTTTCACAAAGTGGCTGAATCAGAGAGATGAGTGATTCAGATTTATCAGTAAATGAAACAAGTTTGTCAGATTTATCTTTGCATCTTGAGGATTTTTTAATTACATGGCTTTAAAATGGAAATGCCAGCTCCAATGTCCTCTGCAGGCTGTTTCAATCTGTTGGTGGAAAAGATTAAAAAAGTGTATTTGTTCCATAAATGGTCTTTGTAAACGTCCTTTTTAAATAGAGATTAGTTTGCGCAGTTTGAATACAGAGTCAAATACAAATGAGTCAGATATGGATCCGAATAAGATGTTTGATTTGGTGTCTTGGTTTAGGTCTATATCTAAATTGAATCCATTGTGTTTGTTTTGGTAGCCATTTTGTTCTCTGCATCTGCACCTGGATACGCCAGTGAATCCTTACCTGCCTGGACGCATCTTCAGCATGGACTCAGCACCTGGGATCATTGTAGCTACAGGTAGGACAGAAGTAGAAATAGGTTGATAATGCCTGTTTCTGTGTTCAACCAACAAATTAGTAAAGGCAGGCACAGCTGTTAAAAGAAAACATTGTGCAAACTTTTACATGTGGTAGAAATGTAAAAAATCTGTAAATGGAATACAGATCAATAAACGTGTTTATAATGAGATCAGGTCCTTCAATTTATAAAAAATTAAAAGCTGCATAGCTGTGATGATGTTATGCAGGTTTGTTTTCTTTGAAAATATGTGTCTTTACTATGCAAATATATCGGTATATGAATTCATATATTTGTTTTTGTTTTCAGGCAACATTGGTACAGAGCTGTCCTCCACTAACCTTGGAATGTTTATAACATCTGATGCTGGAAATAGCTGGAGACAGGTGAGACCGATCTGTGCCTCAAATTGGGCTCCAACTTCAGTTAGTTTTGTCAAAAATTTGCATTTCGAATGTGAACAACTTCTGATGTAAATCATGTTTATTGCCTTCTACCTTCTTTAGATTTTTGAAGAAGAACTCGGTGTTTGGTTTCTTGACAATGGAGGTGCTTTAGTTGCAGTTTCTTTAGTTGCAACAGTACCCATCCGGCACGTATGGTACGTTCACTGTAATTCTACTACAGCATATGGGAGTATAATAATGATATTAACTGTATGTAAAGATGCATTATACTGTAACTTACCAGTTGAATTCAGAAACTGGTGTGCAAAACGTTGAGACTAATGCTGAAGTGCCTATTTCAGGACACAATTCATTTAATTCTGATTTCAGTTTTGGTGTTGTTGTTGCATACGATTATATTTAGCCTTTGAAATGCTGATTGGCAAGGTACGTTTGCATGGGATGTCTATCTCCAGCAACTGCAACTGTTTCTCTCACCACATCAAAACTGTCAGAATCCTTTCAACAAAAAAATGGCTGTTACCGCTTTGTACTGTTCGGGGGTATTTTCGAGAGCTTTTATGCAAATGTAGCCAAGTACAGGTTTGAAGTATCGAGGGACTTTGTTGGCCTGGGTCCTTGTGTTGTTGGAACTCTGTCACACCAGATACTTTGATGTCCCCCGCACTGAAACAGTGTCACAATCAATTAAGATCAGTGAAAGGTGATTTAAGTCCCTCAATTGTTAGAGCGTGAGTCATATCAATTTTTTTAAATGTTTTGTTGCCTTCGACATTTACCTAGACCCGTGAAACATTAGTTCAATTGTTGAGAGTGTAGTTGGGATAATTTCCCACATAGAGAACAAGCTGATAAGGGTACTTCATTTTTCATCTACGTCATGGTGACTATGTACCTTACTGTCTTAAGAACAGTAACACTAGGAATTTGGACACATTTTGTTGACCTCTGTTTGTAGAAATGGTTAGAAATATTTTCTCTTAAACTCTTTTCATTGTCACACCTTACAAAGATTACAAAGATGCCATAGAGTTACGTCTTTTGGAATTGTGGAGTACTTAAGCAATAAGGCCAGAGGAGGTGTGGTATATGGCCAATATACCACGGCTAAGGGCTGTTCTTAAGCACGACGCAACGCGGAGTGCCTGGACACGGCCTTTAGCCGTGGTATATTGGCCATATATCACAAACCCTCAAGGAGCCTTATTGCTATTATAAACTGGTCACCAACGTAATTAGAGCAGTGAAACTAAATGTTTTGTCATACACGTGGTATACGGTCTGATATACCATGGCTGTCAGCCAATCAGAATTCAGGGCTCAAACCACCCAGTTTATAATTGTAACTATACCATTACTAACATTTTCATTGTTTTGAGTTTGCAAGAAAAGCATTTCACTGTAAAAAAAAATCATTTTTAAAAAAAACTAATAACTACATTATGTATTCAATCAGATGTTAATAGTTGTTGTTCTGTGTTGTGAAACAGGGTAAGTCTGGACGAGGGTAAGAAATGGGATCGCCACAGTTTCTCTCTGGCTCCTTTGTTTCTGGATGGAGTTCTCATGCAGCCAGAGAATCACATCATCACGTAAGTGGAGTCGGGATTTGGCCAACATTAAGTAAACACAGGCGTCATATTCTAGATTCCAGCTCATCTGGTTATGAGAGTAAAATAGAGTTGTTGTTATTATGCATGAATGGGTAAATAGCGTTTACACTTAATATCTCAATTTATAATGTTTTGTTTGCCCAGAGGTGCGATACACGCAATTGTGTTTGCATAAATATTATTTTTGTTTGTGTTTAGTTTGTGCGTCTCAGCCACAGCAGCAATATACTGGTCTGAGCAGTCCCAGCATCTTAATTTTACAAGCGACAAAGACAATAAGGCTAACAACTTACCTAATGTTTTGTTTTGTTGATTTAAGTTTCACTGGACACTTAAGCCGTGTTTCAGAATGGCAGCTGATAAAGATTGACTACAAAGCCATCTTTAGCAGGAGATGCATGGACGGAGATTATCAGACTTGGCACCTACATAACAAGGTAAAAGACATATTGAAAGTTATTGATTTGATGCCAACATCAAGATGGGCATGTTTGTTTATTGTAACTGTAAACACAGCACATGAATGCATACACACGTACGCACGCACGCACACACACACACACACACACACACACACACACACACACACACACACACACACACACACACACACACACACACACACACACACACACACACACACACACACTCAGCTGAATCACATTGTATATTCATACAGTATAATTTCAGACTGTTGAGCACTAAAAAACATTGAATCAATGTAATGAAATTCCCCACAGGGAATGACATGTCATGTTGTTTGATAGGGAGAGCCCTGTGTGATGGGAGAGAAGCAGACCTTTATGAAACGGAGGCCGGGTAACCGCTGTATGCTGGCCCAGGACTACTCCCGAGTCATATCCTCAGAACCATGCATCTGCAGGACATATGATTTTGAATGGCAAGTTATGGTAGACTTCCTCATTTGTTACGTCAGTGAATAGGCAAGGGCATTGTAAGTGTAACCCTTCTCCCAACTCTCTGCTGGACATTATATGGAATTGTTTCTTAATTATTGTAGCCTGACAGACTTAACAGCCCTCCTAATCACACATCTAACCACCACAAATATTAGTTTGCTCAACTTTATACCTCTTCAATTCCCAACATGTTCTCTAGTTTATTGCATATAGCCACTGTTCATGCATACACACAATCCAATTATAGTTTGAAAATTGTGAATGTGACTAACAGGCTGGTCTAATTTACATAATGTCAAATGATTTATCATCATCCAATTAATAAGTAATTAATTGCTAAATTAATTCTAAATGTCTTATCTTTCTGTCTGAAATTCTCTTCGATCCTATATGTCTGACAATAGTCATGTCTTTAGTTATGATTTTAAACCATGTAGTCATACTAGCACTAAGTCTTACCCATCGTTCAACTGAAAATACTTTTTCGTGACAGATAGGGGAAAGGAGACTGAAATGTCTCATGTTTTACAGTGATTATGGGTATGAACGTCAAGCCGATGGAAAGTGTACCCCTGCTTTTTGGTTCAACCCAAGCACTGTGACAAGAAGCTGTAGCACTAGCCATAACTACCTCAACAGCACAGGGTAGGTAACTTGTAGTACAGTCCCTAATTCCTTCCTTCCTTGGGCAAAATAACATTCTGTGCTGTGATTTGATAGGGCCCTTTGTTCAGCAAATTACTCTCTCTGCATTGTGAGATAACATTAAACCTAGTCTCACTATCCATTCTAAAATGACATCTATGCTGTGAATGTTCAGGTACAGAAAGGTTTTGTCCAATAATTGCAAAGAGGGAGGGAAGGATGTGTACTCCCCCAGGAAACAGCATTGTTCCCCCAGGCCTCCCAGAGGCCTCAGACTGACTACCAGCCAGGGAGAGCTCACCGCCACCGTGGGCAGTAATGTCACCTTCCTGGTGTATCTGGATGATGTGAGTTTCCTCTCCCACCACTAACTGAAACTGTGCCATTACTAGCCATATTATTATTATTTAATCATTAAACTGTGGATGTTTGTCCTGGATTATCTTGTGCTTTTGAAGTGTTGGTTGACGTGACGTCCCCAGAGCTTGAACTTTTCTCGTCTGGTTTTGGGATGAAAGCACTATGACTCACTACATTTGTCTGTGTCTGTTTGGCTTTCTATCTTTATCTCTCACTTTCTCGTCTCCAGGGCCCAATTTTTCTAAAGTTATCTGATCATATTTCGGCAATCGGATAGGACTAAATGTTAGAATTGGGTTTTTACAAAACTTAAAAAGGTGATTCTGATAGGGATACAGATTTGGTAATCCAATCTCACCTTTAATCAGGGTTGAATTAAGTGTGTGTTTTTCAAAACTCAAAAATAGTGATTGGGATAGTTTTGATGCCCAAAATCTGGATTATCTCTACAACCAAGAAATGTCAATGCAACTAAGGTGACAAGGTTTTTAAAAACGTTCTTACATCTGATAACCAAAGTTGAATTTTGTTTAATTGATCGCAGTATAGATATGTTGTTACATTGAGAAGTTTCAAATAAATGTACTGACTTATAAGTGATATGCAGGCTCTATTATTTGTAGTCTAGGTACATTTGTTCATGTAGTTTACTCATCTCTGTTTCCCTATGACAGTGTAGAAGTAGTCCCATAACCTGCCCAGTAGATGGCTAGGTGTAGGCCTGTTCAAAGCACTGAATATCCAGATTCTGTGATCTTGATATTGTGGTATCTGGATCAGAATGATCCTATTCGATTATTTTCTGAAAAAAATGGCAAAGAAATGGCCAGATTGATCTGATCCTGGATAGCAAAAAAGAGGATTACAGAATCCGGCTAATTCTGATTCTGATTTAAAAGTTTATAAAAACTGGGCCCTGTACTTCTCCAATGTCTAATCTCAAATCTCATCCCAAGTATTCCCATAGACAGCTCTTCCCTGTGAAAGATAATGCAGTGTCATAACATAATCTGTTTTGACTAATGCCTGTATTACTTCTTGTCTCCAGGGAAACTCGTTGTGGACTTATATCCAGCTAGACTTTGGGGACGGCATCACGTTCATGTACAACCTGAGCCGGAGAGGCGATGGAATCAAACACAGCTATAGAGAAGATGGGATCTTCAGAGTGACAGCACATGCAGAGAACAGCCAGGGTTATGACATCAGCTCCATGTTCCTACACATCACCAGTATGTCAATGAGAAGCACTGGTTCCCTTATGTCTAATGTGGTTTAATGACTTTTCCTGCCCAAGCATGTTACCACAGTAAACTACTGACACCAGCATAGATTACGGATGATCACATGTCACCAACTATAGATTGACCTACAACAACCTTTAATGGATTGAATGTTAAGTGCTTATGAAGCTGTTTGATTTTGTTGTATTGGTCAACTAACCAATTTAGTGTTCCCAAAAAGACTGCTTTCAGTTTGTATTGGCCAATGTGGTTCTCTTGTGTGCTTTGGTGTGTCTCAGGCCCAGTGGAGCGTGTGTATCTCTCAGCTCCTATTGTTGCCATCAGGAAGAAAGAAGCTAACCTAACGGCTGTGGTCTGGCCTGTCCACCACAGAACACTCACCTTCTTCTGGTGGTTTGAAAACAGCTCCGAGGTGAGGTTCCTTCACCCAATTACTCTGACCTTGAGTTTATTTGCGGAAAGTTATTTTGGTCCTTTGTGTTTTCCATGTGTGCTGGAAAAGGCAAGGTTGTGCGGTTTTCTATGCCATTCTTTTTTATCTTGCGAAACCCAGCCCTTAATAACCTTGGATGGAAGCATCTCGTACACGTTTTGGAAGGAGGGCATGAACAGGATCATGGTCCAAGTGTCTTCTGGGTGCAACATACTGCAGGATACCAAGGTCATCATTGTCAAAGGTGAGTGGGAAGGAGTCCTTCGAATGTTTTTATTGGTAATATGAATGTAACGTAAGTATGCAACTTTTTAATCACACATCTTCCATATTCATGTAAACACTGCCTCCTTGTTAGTGACAATGTGGATGTCACCTCTACTCCCAGCTAGTCACCTCTACTCCCAGCTAGTCACCTCTTCTCCCAGCTGTTAAACTCTACTCCCAGCTAGTCATCTCTACTCCCAGCTAGTCACCTCTACTCCCAGCTAGTCATCTCTACTCCCAGCTAGTCACCTCTACTCCCAGCTAGTCACCTCTACTCCCAGCGAGTCACCTCTACTCCCAGGTAGTCACCTCTACTCCAAGGTAGTCACCTCTACTCCCAGCTAGTCACCTCTACTCCCAGGTAGTCACCTCTACTCCCAGCTAGTCACCTCTTCTCCCAGCTAGTAAACTCTACTCCCAGCTAGTCACCTCTACTCCCAGCTAGTCACCTCTTCTCCCAGCTAGTAAACTCTACTCCCAGCTAGTCACCTCTACTCCCAGCTAGTCACCTCTTCTCCCAGCTAGTAACCTCTACTCCCAGCTAGTAACCTCTACTCCCAGGTAGTCACCTCTACTCCCAGCTAGTCACCTCTACTCCCAGCTAGTCACCTCTTCTCCCAGCTAGTAAACTCTACTCCCAGCTAGTCACCTCTACTCCCAGCTAGTAACCTCTACTCCCAGCTAGTAACCTCTACTCCCAACTAGTAACCTCTACTCCCAGCTAGTCACCTCTACTCCCAGCAAGTCACCTCTACTCCCAGGTAGTCACCTCTACTCCCAGCTAGTCACCTCTACTCCCAGGTAGTAACCTCTACTCCCAGGTAGTCACCTCTACTCCCAGCTAGTCACCTCTACTCCCAGGAACTCACCTCTACTCCAAGGTAGTCACCTCTACTCCAAGGTAGTAACCTCTACTCCCAGGTAGTCACCTCTACTCCCAGCTAGTCACCTCTACTCCCAGGTAGTCACCTCTACTCCCAGGTAGTCACCTCTACTCCCAGCTAGTCACCTCTACTCCCAGGTAGTCACCTCTACTCCCAGCTAGTCACCTCTACTCCCAGGTAGTCACCTCTACTCCCAGCTAGTCACCTCTACTCCCAGGTAGTAACCTCTACTCCCAGCTAGTCACCTCTACTCCCAGCAAGTCACCTCTACTCCCAGCTAGTAAACTCTACTCCCAGCTAGTAACCTCGACTCCCAGCGAGTCACCTCTACTCCCAGCGAGTAACCTCTACTCCCAGCTAGTCACCTCTACTCTCAGCTAGTAACCTCTACTCCCAGCTAGTCACCTCTACTCCCAGCGAGTAACCTCTACTCTCAGCTAGTAACCTCTACTCCCAGCTAGTAAGCTCTACTCCCAGCTAGTAAGCTCTACTCCCAGCTAGTAAGCTCTACTCCCAGCTAGTAAGCTCTACTCCCAGCTAGTAAACTCTACTCCCAGCTAGTAACCTCTACTCCCAGCGAGTAACCTCTACTCTCAGCTAGTAACCTCTACTCTCAGCTAGTAACCTCTACTCCCAGCTAGTAACCTCTACTCCCAGCTAGTAAGCTCTACTCCCAGCTAGTAAGCTCTACTCCCAGCTAGTAAGCTCTACTCCCAGCTAGTAATCTCTACTCCCAGCGAGTAAACTCTACTCCCAGCGAGTCGACTCTACTCTCAGCTAGTAACCTCTACTCCCAGCTAGTAACCTCTACTCCCAGCTAGTAACCTCTACTCCCAGCTAGTAACCTCTACTCCTAGCGAGTCACCTCTACTCCCAGCTAGTAACCTCTACTCTCAGCTAGTAACCTCTTCTCCCAGCTAGTAACCTCTACTCCCAGGTAGTAACCTCTACTCCCAACTAGTAAACTCTACTCCCAGCTAGTCACCTCTACTCCCAGCAAGTCACCTCTACTCCCAGGTAGTAACCTCTACTCCCAGGTAGTAACCTCTACTCCCAGCTAGTCACCTCTACTCCCAGCTAGTCACCTCTACTCCCAGGTAGTAACCTCTACTCCCAGGTAGTAACCTCTACTCCCAGCTAGTCATCTCTACTCCCAGCTAGTCATCTCTACTCCCAGGTAGTAACCTCTACTCCCAGCTAGTCACCTCTTCTCCCAGCTAGTCACCTCTACTCCTAGCTAGTCACCTCCATGCCATGAGGAACAAGAAGAAATTGTAAATTCATGTCAGATCAAAAGCAATTCTGAGCAAACTGAAGAATTCTTAATGGTACATTGCCACAAGGAAACACTTTGTGGTAGAGGGTTCATGGCAGCATCCTCCATGTATCACAGATTTCTTCAAATCCCTGCTGTTATCGTTCTCTCCGGCTTTGGACGAGCACAACCCTGACATCCCGGAGTGGAGAGAGGACGTGGGCCGCGTGGTGAGGACAGCTGTATCACAGGTACAGGAAGAAGTTCCCTCTGGGATGACAGTCGATATGAGGTTGTCACGCAATGGCTTTTATGGTCTTAACAATTTCAGAACATGAGACATGATGAGGATTACTTCATTCAATGTGACATATTAAGGAAGTAAAGTAAACATAGATGTTTAGTATCATGTGTTTTCCCACAATAGCAGTGTGTATGTTTGACTGTAAGACTGTTATTACAGGTTTCTGGATTTCCAGAGGAACGGCTGTTGGTATCGTTGTTTCCAGGTGTTCCAACAACAGCAGAACTATTTATCCTGCCTGAGACACAGTTGCCTGAACATGGGAAGCAGAACAAAGAGGACTTAGTGAGTGTAAGCATATTTTGCTTGACTTCTTGCAAGAGTTTGTCTTTTTGGAAATCTTCTAGAACAGATCTAATCGTCTAATTCATCTGCTCAAAATCCACATTTGTATAAACAATGGGGTTTAACTGACTTAATTGGTTTTCCAAGATAATGTTATCATAAACCTTTATTCAAATTTGAAAAAGAATAATCTTTGCAAATGCACATTTTGGGGTGCCAAGTAATTTGTCTATTATGTCAAACAGATATCAAACCTTGTTATAAATGCCCTGAACCAAGGATTGGTCCAGTTTGAGTTGAAAGCTGACACTCAAATAATTGTTTACATCACACAGCTAACTTTGGGTAAGTTGCAGTTTTTCTTTGTCTCTTTCACAGTATAAAGTGCAAAATAACAATACATAAACAATTCAAAATACTATAATAAGCACTGTACTGACACTTAATTCACCAGCCAATGTCAACTAATGTTAACAGCAGATATTGATGGACATTTTCCATTGAATCCCTTTTATAACTATCTTATTACAGTAGAGTGTCTCGGAGTCATTGCGATCAATAATACGATTAACCAGGGGTATCTTTAGTATGCACCTTGGAAATCAGTGGGGTCATTTGAATATTAGCATATCACCAAAACGTGTCGATCAAGCCCACATTACTTTACCCTTTTCATCCAGCGATTGATCTGTCTTCACTTGTGTCTGCATGGAAAGGTCTGAGAAGCCTTTAAAATGCTATGGAAAGGTCATCAACTTCACTGGTCTCATCTTGGAAGAGAGAAATATGGGTTGGGAGGGGTGGGCTAATACATACTCAGAATAATACGCCTCAGCACTTAAAGCCATGACTAAGCACAAACCTTTCAGATGCATGGGGAGATAGAGTGCGACCTCATGTATGGAGGCCCTTTGTATGCCGTCTTAAAATGGAACATGACAGATACCGCTCCTTCTGAACCGCTCAGACCTAATGGGCTCATACTACGTGAAAAAATGTGAATATTTGCTGGTTTCTCCCCTTGTTTTTCTCCAAGTCTTTTTTGTGTGTTCGGCATGTTTTTTTAGTTTATTAGGATCCCTTATGCAGCAGCTACTCTTCCTGGGGTCCACGCAAAACGTACATGACACAGTACAGAACAGTTATGGACAAGAGTAACACAAAGACAATACTACATTAAATAAATGATATCAACAAAGGAATTGGCTAAAGCAGAAACTGGTCTGTCTCTGTCTTTCCCCAGCACCTCTGGTTTACTCCAACCCTATTCACAGTAGCTCAGTCATGCTGATGTTGCTATCTGTGGCGTTTGTTGGTTTAGCTGCGTTCTTCATCTTCAAGTTGAAAAGGTATGTTCTCCTTATAATATTGATTGGTTGGTTATAGTCAACCTATTTTGTCTTAGTGGCATTCTTGAAGCCACATTATACTCTCAACTATTAACAAATAAGTGAAGTTCTTACAGTACTGCAGGTTAAGTTTGCATGACGTCAGTCGAGTGGTGTCTGGCTTGTTAGGAAAATCCCTTGGATCCATGTCCAGGCTGAGGAGAACCAGGAAAAGGAGTCGGAGATGATTGGCACGGTCGGGCAGAACAATACCATGTCCAAGATGAAGCTCAGTGAGTTCCCCACAGAGAAGGAACTCATGGAGAAAGAATTGAAGACCAGGAGCAGAGGTAAGTTTGACTTAGCGTCTAGAACATTAACAGACCTGCCTATTGGACCGAGGCCTTCAGAGCCAGGCTCCCAAGAACATTATCACATGTCGTAGCCTACAGTACCAGTCAACGTTTGGACACACCTACTCATTCCATGGTTTTTCTTTATTTTTACTATTTTCTACATTATAGAATAATAGTGAAGACATCAACACTATGACAGAACACACATGGAATCATGAAGTAACCAAAAAAGTGCTCTTGAAAGTAGCCACCCTTTGCACACTCTCAACCAGCTTCATAAGGTAGTCACCTGGAATGCTTTTCCAACAGTCTTGAAGGAGTTCCCACATATGCTGAGCACTTGTTGGCTGCTTTTTCTTCACTCTGTGGTCCAAGTCATCCCAAACCATCTCATTTGGGTTGAGGTCGTGTGATTGTGGAGGCCAGGTCATCTGATGCATTACTCCATCACTCTCCTTCTTGGTCAAATAGCCCTTACACAGCCTGGAGGTGTGTTGGGTCATTGTCCTGTTGAAAAACAAATGATAGTCCCACTAAGCGCAACCAGATGGGATGGCGTATCGCTGCAGAATGCTGTGGTAGCCATGCTGGTTAAGTGTGCCTTGAATTCTAAATAAATCGCAGACAGTGTCACCAGCAAAGTGTCACCAGCAGAGTTGCAAAGAAAATGCCATATCTAAGACTGGCCAATAAAAATAAAATATTAAGATGGGCAAAATAACACAGACACTGAACAGAGGAACTCTAGAATGCCAGCATCTCGGAGTCGCCTCTTCACTGTTGACGTTGAGAATGGTGTTTTGCGGGTACTATTTAATGAAGCTGTCAGTTGAGGACTTGTGAGGCGTCTGTTTCTCAATCTAGATAGTCTAATGTGCTTGTCCTCTTGCTCAGTTGTGCACTGGGGCCTCCCACTCCTCATCCTATTCTGGTTACAGTCAGTTTGCGCTGTTCTGTGAAGGGAGTAGTACACAGCGTTGTACGAGATATTCAGTTTCTTGGCAATTTCTCGCATGGAATAGCCTTCATTTCTCAGAACAAGAATAGACGGATGAGTTTCAGAACAAGGTCTTTGTTTCTGGCCATTTTGAGCCTGTAATCAAACCCACAAATGCTGATGCTCCAGATACTCAACTAGTCTAAAGAAGGACAGTTTTATTGCTTATTTAAACAGAAAAACAGTTTTGAGCTGTGCTAACATAATTGCAAAAGGGTTTTCTAATGATCAATTAGTCATTTAAAATGATAGACTTGGATTAGCTAACACAACGTGCCATTGGAACACAGGTGTGATGGTTGCAGATAATTGGCCTCTGTACGCCTATGTAGATATTCATTAGCAACACCTCGTGGCACAACGCCTCTCCCCTATTTGACCTGGATAGTTTGTGTGTATGCATTGATATGTAGGCTACATGTGCCTTTTTAAAAATCTATGTAGTTCTGTCCTTGAGCTGTTCTTGTCTAATGATGTTCTGTATTATGTCATTCAGTATTATGTTTCATGTTTTGTGTGGACCCCAGGAAGAGTAGCTGCTGCTTTTGCAGCAGCTAATGGGGATCCTAATAAAATACCAAATACCAAGTCTACACTGTATTTCTGATCAATTTGATGTTATTTTAATGGACCAAAATTTTGCTTTTCTTTCAAAAACAAGGACATTTCTAAGTGACCCCAAACTTTTGAACGGTAGTGTATGTTGATTTGTTTAACATTTTTTTGGTTATTACATGATTCCATATGTGTTATTTCATAGTTTTGATGTCTTCACCATGGCATTTTTTTGCCTTTACCTCCCTTATCTCACATCATTTGCTCACATTGTATATAGTCTTATTTTTTTCTACTGCATCATTGATTGTATGTTGTTCTACTCCATGTGTAACTCTGTGTCGTTGTATGTTGTCGAACTGCTTTGCTTTATCTTGGCCAGGTCGCAATTGTAAATGAGAACTTGTTCTCAACTTGCCTACCTGGTTAAATAAAGGTGAAATAAAAATAAATTTAAAAAAATTCTACAATGTGGAAAATAGTAAAAATAAAGACAAACCCTGGAATGAGTAGATGTGTCCAAACTTTTGACTGGTACTGTATGTAAATCAGCACATAACGTACAGAGCAGAAGACACATTTCCATTGTGCTATGTAACATATGGACAATAAAGTTGTATTGTAAAATGCCGTAATATACATCACGCTCGTTCGGACCCAGTCAAGCACGCAATTTTATCAATTAATCACGCTAAATGCATTGGGTAAAACAAAAAGTATAATTGAAACATTGTAATATGTTTTCATCTATGCTTGGACAGCAAGTTAAAAAGACATAATTAGTTAGTTAGCTAACTCACACATTTTCAAAGAAATGGCTAATGCATCAAGGGAGCTGCAATAAAAAACACAGTGAAGCACTCTCTAGAAATCCGTTTTACCTTATATTCTATCAGAATAGGTTTGTGTCAGATGTTATGAGTTCTGTCAGAATTATGGATTGCAATGGCAAGCAATGTGTCAATTTCAAGTGTCATGAAGGCATTATCATAAGCCACTACAAGATACAGAAAGATTTACGGTGTAGGCCTACTTTCCAATTCAATCTGCACCATAAGCTCCTGTAAGCATGAAGCATAAAGGTTGACATAGGGAAACCATTTTGGGTTGTTAAAGCAGGGGAATGCTAACTGTTTTTGACAATTGTGGCACTGCAGTGGTCCTGATAGACATTTGGGCTGGAGGCTTTTTGGGAGGTCAGCACTTTGGCCAATCTTCATCTCACTGCAGGTCTCTCCTCCAGCAGACCTTAGTGATCTGAGACAGATTGATTTCTCTTCTGTTGCCTTCCAACTTTTTATTTTCAATGGGCAGAGCAATACAGGAAATGTTATTTGTACCATTAGATTCAATGAATTGACCACCTGTTGTCTGTCTGCTAAGATCCCATGATTACTCTGATGCCTGCAGTGGTTCCTATGCTAGTTTAGTTGGTAGATGACACAAAGGTCCACAAAATTCTGCCAACATCAAAACATTCTATTATTGGGGGGTTGGTGACAATAGTGTCTTTGGGGGCACTATTCATAATAATTATACTTTGATTTATGTATTCTATCACCAGGAGAATATAGAAGAAATGGGGAGAGAGTGATCACAAGAGAATTTCCTACTTGTACTAATGTCTAAGAAATGAGATTCTGAGTACTGTAAGTACAGATTGTGGTATTTCAATGTGCCAATTTAAGAAATCTTTGTTTTCACCATTTACTTTGGTTGCTGAGAACTGCTACTAAATACGTATTTCACAAGACTTTAGAAATCTACTATATAGCAGGAGAATATATTATTTGGTGTGTATACATTATTTCAGTATTGAAGAAGTGTAATTTGACATCTGTGGATGTTGTATTAGGCATTAGAAAATGCCATTGTTGAAAAAATATATTGTGTTCTTAAGTGCCAGATTGCATTGCTAATTAATTATTTAGCTCAACATGATTATCTCACGGATGTTCTCTTGATAATGACAACTGCATCTATTGTTCTATTGCCCAGGGGAGGTGGAATGTAGGTAATAAGATAAAAGGCATACTATACTGAACAAAAATATAAATGCAACACACAACAGTTTCAAATCAAATGTTATTTGTCACATGCGCCAAATAGGTGAAATGCTTACTTACAAGCCCTTAACCAATAATGCAGTTCAATAAATTACAGTACATATAAGGAATTACAGTTCACATAAAGAGTTACAGTTCATGTAAGGAAATCAGTCAATTGAAAAGAATTAGGCCCTAATATTTTCACATGACTGGGCAGGGGTGCAGCCATGGGTGGGCCTGGGAGGGCATAGGCCAACCCACTTGGCAACCAGGCCCACCCACTGGGGAGCCAGGCCCAGCCCATCACAATTAGTTTTTCCCCACAAGGGCTTTATTCCAGACGTAAATACTTCTCAGCACAGGTGAAGATGCCGGATGTGGAGGTCCTGTGCTGGCGTGGTTACAGGTAGTCTGCAGTTGTGAGGCCGGTTGGACAGACTGACAAATTCTCTAAACAATGTTGGCGGCAGCTTATGGTAGAGAAATGAACATTCAATTCTCTGGCAACAGCTCTGGTGGACATCCCTGTAGTCAGCATGCCAATTGCACGCTTCCTTTAAAAATTGAGACTGTGGCTTTGTGTTGTGTGAAAAACTGCACGTTTTAAAGTGGCCTTTTATTGTCCCCAGCAGAAGGTGCACCTCTGTAATAATCAGGCTGTTTAATCAGCTTCTTGATATGCCACACCTGTCAGGTGGATGGATTATCTCGGCAAAGGAGAAATGCTCAGTAACAGGAATATAAATACATTTGTGGACAGAATGTGAGAGAAATAAGCCTTTTGTGCTTATGGAACATTTCTGGGATCTTTTATTTCAGCCCATGAAACATGGGACCAACACTTTACATGTTGTGTTTATATTTTTGTTCAGTGTACAAATCAGTGTGGCTGCTTGATAACTGTAGTCTAGAGATTGTTTGAGGATGTTAGGATGTGTACAGGTGGATACAAAACATGTAGGCCTACATTTTTTCTTAAACTGACCATTCAAAAAGCTTGGTACATTGAACAGAGTTTGTATTATTTATTAGCCTACTGCTCATTTTACAATAAGTACAATAATATTGTTCACCTTTTCTAGCATGTCATAATTCACTTTTTAGCAGTAACATGTAAGATAATACGAAGAAGTAAGCAAGTGTTGATTATGGTGATTTTAAGATTAGTCAAAGTATTAAACTGTTTATAAAACATTTGTCTGATGGTCTTGTTGAACATGTAGCAAACGTTGCTGTAGAGCATGAGCTGTACTGTATTGTTCATTTTGTTAGCTAAGCTAATATTTTAGTTTTTACTTCACATTTCTTACTGTAAACAAAATACAATTTTCAAATTGTTCCAAATAAATGTATTTTTCTATGAAAGTATGTTGTTTTTTGTTTTTTTTTACATATATTGATGGAGATGAAAACAAATATTTAAAGGAAACTAACCTTAAGTTCCAAGCTTTACGTTCTCCATAAGCACAGATTCTAAGAATTAAGTGTCTGGGTTCGCAAGACTTTTACGAAACCAGCATAATTATCATGACCAATGCTTTATGTTATTCACCATGGTTCGGGGATAGTCTACCTTATAATAACTATTTGCCACAGAAGTGATTGAGAAACAAAGCTATTTCCATTAAATAATGTATGCATGTCCTCTGTCAGAGTAGTTGTCTGTCTGTACTGTCATGGGGACAGCCTCTAACACAAACACCCCCCAGCTTCCTGAACCTTTGTTTCACTATTACCCCCAAAGGTATTGCAGAGTGAATCCTGGCTAGAACACATATTCCTTATATCTGCCAACTAAGGCTAGACATGCACACACATGGACATGCACACACACACAAACACTTCCTTGTTATTCATCATAGGCCCTGAAGTTACCGCTTTTTGCCAGAAGTATGATCAGTTTGTGTGAGATTTCATTCCCCTGACATTGAAGTAATATTTGGCTCTGAACCAGTGCATTTCTTTCTCTCCCCCCACCCCCTGTCTCTATTTCTCTCTCTTTACTTTTTTGTGTCACTATTTCAACACCATGATGTCAGTCACCAACCTCCATCATTGCCAAACAGCTCCATAACCCTGGGAGTCTCACTCTACCTCAGTTTCTCATTCCAAATTATTGGCACTGCATTCCTGTAGCAGGGGCAGATACCATAATGCAGTACTCAATGAAAGGAAACACGCTCGTGAATTTTACACTGGGTCTAACACAATATTGCTGCAAGCTATTGTTGTGGGGTATTTTCATTCAAGGCGCTATTCCACTTATGGAAATCCTGCTTGACTGTGTGTTGATGTCCTGGAGAGGGGATAATTAATTTGTTGAGCAGCGGGGAAAATGTGAAACTAGTCCATTAGATACACTCCAGGCTTCATTGTCCTCCCAGTCGGCCTCCAAGTATATGCAAATGAAACCTTAGAACACATTGTATGCTAAATAACACTTGTTACAGTTAAAAACAGAACTGTGGATGGTTATCTTAAAGATCCTTATCATGAGCTAATCCCAGTCCGTTTTGTCCAAGATCGCTTCTCCTCCTACTCATCTTAATAAAATCTCAGATCTACTGTAACTAACTCAGGTTTATCAGCATCTAAATCAAACTGTTATCCAACCAACTGTTAGGGGCAGTTGGAATAATTATTTTCATGAACTAATCAAACAGAATATCTATAGAAATAGGCCCCGCCTCTCGCTAAATAGTAGAAAGCAGATTATTCAGTCAACATTCCTATCGGTCCTAGACTATAGCGACATCTTTATGAACGCAGCTGCCACTTCATTAAAACCGTTAGATGCGCACTGCGCTTTATTACGGGCGACAATTTTAGTATTCATCACTGCATTCTCTACCAGAAAGTTGGTTGGCCCTCTTTGACGTCACCTAAATTGATGAATTGCTATGTTTTCATTTATAAACCCCTTTTACAAAATGTACCACTATACAGAACATCATTACTAAACTTTGGAAATTCCTTTGGTCTCTACTGAGTTAGGTAAATCAGCTTTAAGTTTTCTTGCACGTTATTTGTGTGACAGTCTTCAAAATGTTCTTAAATGTGATGTTCTGGTCTCTCTAGGGCAAGTTCAGAAAGCTGATGAATGTGTTTGTTTTTTATGACCGTGTTGTTCTTCCAGCTTACATTTAGTATTTATACTGATGTGTGCATTTTCTGTAAAAGAGACCTTGGTCTCCCTGATAAAATAAAGGTTAAACAAATACAAATAAAAATATAGCTGCAGATAATCTTGAACCAAAAATGATCATGTTCAATATGTTTGACCCTCTAGATCTTAATATTGCCAGTATTTTTTACATGTATTCTTTCAACTCACATTGTCTGGTATGGAAGGATATCACCCAAAAACACATCTGAATTGATGAACTGTAAGTTCCGTTTATACTTGATTCTAACATGTGTCCTTTGTCTTGATATTGTCCACATTCTGATTGTGCCCACATTTTTAAACAGGTGTAGTTGATTAAAAGAAACATTGTGATCTGATTGTGATCAGATCTTCCTGACCACCTCCGGAGGTAGTCTGAAATGCATTGTGTCTGGAAATCTTTCAAGCATAGACGGATCTGGACTGTGACATCATCACTATCCCACACCCTAAAGTCCTTGACAGGTGACACCATTGACTTATGAAATCTATATATGTCCTACAATAAGTAAATATTATTTTGAAAGAATATCTGTTAAATAATTAGCATACAGGGACAGACCAGGATATCTGGTCACAATAGGTACACAGCGAATGTGTACAAGACACATTTTACTACCATGTTTAAATGCCATGGTGCAGCAGTCTAAGGCACTGCATCTCAGTGCTTGAGGCGTCACCACAGACACCTTGGTTCGATTCCAGGCTGTATCACAACCGCCCGTGATTGGGAGTCCAATTGGCCCAGCGTTGTCCGGGTTTGGCCAGTGTAGGCTGTCATTGTAAATAAGAATTTGTTCTTAACTGACTTGCCTAGTTAAATAAAGGTTACACAACGGCTACAATAAGGGCACAATCAGAATGTGGATAAGATCAGGACAAAGGACATATATTAGCACCAGGTATAAACGGGGCTGTAGAGGACTCACAAAACCTACTGTAGCTCTCCAAATACATATTAGCTGTAACTCTATGTGAAGTGAAAAACAAATAACATGAAAACAAATATGTACAGTTTTCTTGCACAGTATGCTTAACAAAGCTTAACAAAGTGTTGTTTTAGAAATGCCAAGCTATGAATAAAAACGGAATTGCTGATGTATGGTTTGAGTTGTTGAGCTCATTTATGTGTTAGTCTGTATTGAAGGAGTGTGGAGGCAAGTGGATAGCTTCTAGTTAATTTGTCTAACTGACATGTTATGCTGACAATACATTAAAAGAGAGTTTGATTCAGAACTTCTGTGCCTCTCCCAACGAGACAGCCAACCAACCGAAAACTGTCAGTCATCTCAGGCTAGCAGACTGTCGACAAGAAGGAATATTCTTCCATTTCTCAGTCCCAATTCGGGAAACGAGGAGATTGGAAATGAATCTTTCCCCTATAGCATTTTGCCCAAGGAAAGAAGTTCCGATGGTAATGTGTGCAACAATACTGTAAGTTGAGTGGTAGCATCCAGAGTTAATACCATGGCACATATCCAGTGTGAGAATAAACGTAAAGAAAAAAAAGAGCATGCAGATACTGAATGTCCCTTTCTTATGTGCAAAACCTCTTCAGAAAATCCAAGCTTTGACAGACATGAAGTCTGCATGGTAAGTCCTGAACTATAACCTCATGCAAGCCCCTGGGGTCTACCCGTCTCTTTCTGCAAGGACTGCACTCCAATTTCAGTGTGCCCTCAACTTCTGATCCAGGCAGAATCCAGCAGAGCCAACCCACTGAGCACAGACTTTCAGTTCAACGTCTAGTTTGGATTTACATTTGGTTGAGTTGTCAACTAACATGAATTCAAAGTGAAATCAACAACAAATGACACCATATCATTGGATTTAGGTTCAAAGTTGGGTGAAATGCCCTTACGTTGGTGACCATCTGCAAATCCAATCAGTTTTCCACATTGATTCAACGTCAACACAATTTTTTGGTTGAAATTACGTAGAAACAACGTTGATTCAACCAGTTTTTGCCCAGTGGGAAAGATCTCGTCGGATATTGATATGTACAAAGTGAAAAATTCCATCCTCTTACAACCAGCAGATATAACATAGGTTCTGTCATAACGTTGTCATAAGAATGGCGTAACACAGTCATAGATATGAACTAGCGCATGCCTTATGGGCTGAACCCAAATTTGAGAAACAAGTGCAGAGTTTTGTGCATGAATCTCAAGTTAGAACTCAGGCCAATGTGATCAAACCAAACATTCAGACATTTCTCTCACATCTCATTCAAATACAGCATTTCCATGTAGTTAGCCACTAAGTACACTTCACTTACATATCCTCCACACACCTACCACTAGAGATGAACTATAAATGGAACACTCAAATTAAATAGATTACTGTACACTACTGTTTTATGTCTTGAGGTCATATACACGACTGTAACCATCTGAGTCAAATAATCTTTAGTTCAGCAATTCTGTATTTACACTATTTCCATAAACAACTTCAATGTTCTTGCAAAAATACAAGTATTTCGATCAAAAATTTCCTTTTTCAAGACGCATGTAAAAATCTGTACAGTTCCCCCCCCCCCAGAGTCCAGGCAAAATAGTGTAAGCTGGTCTGTCCATGCATGAGTAGAAAACACCCGAGACCATCCATTGGTTCCATGACTTTAGAGTTTGCTGGAAGTAACTGACAAAAAGATGTATTACAAGTCGGCTGTAGACTCGGAGAATTAAAACACATGGGGAGTTTCATCTGAGAGTTTGATGTCTGTGAGAGATGGCAGGTATCCTAGCCAGAGAGAAGTGACACAAGAGACAGAGCAGAAATGATATATCAGCATTAGCACACTAGCATATCTATTTTTGCATGCAAGCATATCCATCTTCGATACCAACAAATCTTGCTCGACAATGGAAAGGAGTATATCAACCACTAGAGCTCTACAGAGTCGCTTATCACTGCACTGGTACATTATTCAGGACACTAATTTATTCATAAACACAAAAATAACTGCTGTACACAATTCAATTTAATGAGGTGTATTGGCATGGTAAGGCCATCTTACAGTACCAACGCAAACCTATGGGCACGTATCAACTTAAATGATGAAAGTAAGAACATTTTCATTTCAATTAATTGATTTGATCTACCTGTGAAAACTTTTTTTTTAAATCAGCCAAGCATTAAAAGGATAATGCAACATGTTGGCAATTAAGGCCTTGTTTCTACTTCCCAAGAGTCAGATGAACTCATGGATACCATTGGTATGTCTCTGCGTGCAGTTTGAAGGAAGTTGAAGGTAGTTTCTTTTATCATGTTAGCTGTTAGCAATGGCTCCAGAAACTACCTTCAACTGAATTCAAACTCTAAGCAGAGATATAACAATGGTATCTATGAGTTCAGCTGACTCTGGGTAAGTAGAAAAAAAGGGCTTGATTGCCAAAATGTCGCGCTATCCCTTTAATAAAGCAGTACACCACTATAGAAACGGTAAAATATGTGAATTTATAGCAATATCTCATCAATAAGGCATGAGTTATTCTTGATTACTTATCAGTAATTGCCCTTTTATGAAGGATACCTTACCTATGCCACGTGCATCTGGCCCTGTGTCCAAGTGCTCCAAAGAGGTCACCATGTCTCCCTCAGGATTTGGGACAGCTATGGACGCCACCGTAGGGATCACTTCCTGTTGTTTCTCTGACCTCTCCTCTGTGTATTTGTTGATGCCAGGGATCTTCCTATAGGAAATATACATTGTACAAAAGAGTTACGAGGAACAGCAAAGGAATAGTAAATACATCGTTTTCAACTTAATCCCTTCTGTAATATATCTCATAAAATATACTGTATTTACCACCAATGAGGGAAAATGGAGTAACACTCCCTGTTAAATTTTCTGATAATTATGGATTTCATGGGGTAGTTACAGTACCTTTTCATTCTGGTGATAAATGTTAAACTATGAACTACCCTCATTATGTCTTGAAAAGTGACAGATTCACACACTTAACACTATGAGTAGTAGTAACAATTTTAAAGCTGCAATATTGAACTTTTTGGGTGACTCGACCAAATTCACATAGTTACATAGTGAGTTATAGATCTGTCATTGTCAATGAAAGCAAGTCTAAGAAGCTGTAGATCTGTTCTATGTGCGCTATTTCTATGCCTCCCGTTCTTAAGTTTTGTTTTTGGGTCTTTTACTTTCGGTTTTTGCACACCAGCTTCAAACAGCTGAAAATACAATATTTTTGGCTATGGAAAATATATTTTACAGCGGTTTAGATGGCACAATGATTCTCTACCCAATGACTTCTTGTTTTGTCACATAAATTGAAATTAGGCGAGCTATTCGAATTTTAGGAAATGGCGGTTCGATTTCTGCATAATGCACCTTTAACTTGTGGGAGAGTGTGGTCTTTTGCAATGTAATGGAAGCAGAGGATACTATCCATTTCATATGGCATTGTATGTTGTCTCAGGTCTTAACTTTTCAGCCATTACTGCTGTTGAATGCCTCAACCTGACTGACTCTATTTAGCATTTCAGAAAGGTCAACTTTCACATTGTCAGATAGATTAATATTGATAAACTGCAGAATACTGACACCCATTCAGAACTTAGAGAATTGTTTAAACTGTAATTCCCAGGAATATTCAAGAGGATAGGAAAGAGAAGAGCGGCTTCGAAGAAATTCAATTGATAGGATTACTCTAAAGATAGTTCATTATATTTTGGCTCGTTTTAGCTATTGGATTTGAGGAGTAAGATGTACAGATGAATTTGCTTAAGGATTGGTGTGTGAGAATGCAATGAATTGACAATATCACTCTCATTTGAATCAGCTTCATTAAAATGAAGTCCGGGATACCTTACCTTTTGAACTTGTAGATAACGAAAACTGCCAAACACACAAATACTACAGACACTAGCATAATGACTGCAGCACCATTGTGCCCACTCTCACTGGTGTCCACGAGAGGAGCTTGGAAAAGAATAAAGGAGAAAAAAGGATATAGACATCAGACAAAGAGAGACATACAGGGTTCAGTCTTTTACTTCTGGCATCAAACTCCCAGGTGCTGTGAGGCTTTTCACCAGGGGTGATATCTGGTCCAGGTTTTTTACATTTTCACCACCATAGTGTAACTGAATTTGACCATAACGATCAAAACAGCATGAGTTATGTCTTTCTTATATCGTTCTCATAAAGATGTTGTGGCACTAGACTTCTCTGGGTTGCTGGTTCAAATAACAGGTGCAATATCCTGCTGTATTGGCCTTGAGCAAAGCACTTAAAGATGCAGTCCAGGATGTTAAGCTCTCATGAATTCGTAACATATCGTACGAATTAGAATTTGTAACATATCATATGAATTAGAATTCGTAACATATCATAAGAATTAGAATTCGTAACATATCATACAAATTGCGAAAAATAAATACATGTCATTTTTTTGTGTGTGCAATTTGTAACATATCATACGAAGTGGATGACGTAGTACACAATTGTGTACAATTTTCAGGGACCCGTTTTGGCTCGTGAGCACTACTTTCAAAACTACTGGCTGAAATTATACAAAACCTTTGGAGCATCACATGAAAGGGATACTTCAGGATTTTTTTGGCAATGAGGTCTTTATATCTACTTCCCCAGAGTCAGATAAACTTTTGGATCTATATCTACTAGCATGCTAGCACAGAGAGTTCATCTGACTCTGGTGAAGTAGATAATGGGCCTCATTGCCAAAATCCTGAAGTATCCCTTTAACTTAAAGATTTGCCCAGGTGTATTGTTCTTTGGCTGACCCTGTGCTAACAACCTCTCAAGTATGTGTGTGTGTGTGTGTGTGTGTGTGTGTGTGTGTGTGTGTGTGTGTGTGTGTGTGTGTGTGTGTGTGTGTGTGTGTGTGTGTGTGTGTGTGTGTGTGTGTGTGTGTGTGTGTGCGTGCGTATGCGTGTGTGTGTGTGTGTGTGTTGTCTTGGGGGTGTTGAGACTGTTTCAACAAATATGATTACCTACTGAATATTCTACTATTTTATTCTACTACATGATAGCATCATTCCAAAATGGCCAACATCCATAACTCTTAATTCTAATGACATAGTAGTACTGTAGGTAGGACCTTATATCTGTAACTGTCCTATGACCAGACATCAGACTATACTGTGAACACAGCAGCAGACTGGCTGACCTGGAGACAGTCGTGTGGGGTAAACGTTAACCTGAACCCCGGGCTGCAGAGTAAACTGGATGAGGTCTTGGTTCAGGGCACTTAGCAGGACCTGAGAAAGCTGTGGAGGAATAAAACACAGCTCTGGTTACCAGCACCATTTCACACTCATCAATATTTAAACTTCAGTCATGAATAGTAAATACTGCTTCGTTTTAAAGAAGGGCAAGTGCTGATATGACATGGAAAGGCCTACTGTAATTCAATTCCTGTCGAAAGGCTGACAGACCAATCATAGCAATTGAAATCTTATCAGGAAAGATTGCCTTATGAGGCAAGAGTGAGTGACATTTGAAAAATGTATACTGTACAGTATGCCGCTTTTCCAATATTTTTTTTGTTTTGGATATTTTTTCTGATTAATAATATGGCAGACCACTATAAAATACATTGCCTTAAGTAACCTTCTCCTCCTTTTCTTTCCAATACTCTATGATTTCCCCTGCTTTTCACACCTAGATGAAGCAGTCATTTAACAAGAGACCAGAAAGCCTTCCCAAAGCCCATTTGAGTCCTTAGCCATGGCTCACTTATTCCATCTTGTTCTTTCTAAACTCTTCCCATTGGTTAAAATTAGACTGCTCTACTCTGTATGAATAATTACTTTTTATTCTGGTGGCATATCAGGGTCAGTAAATCTATTACACATTTTAATAAGCTGCACCAGACATCACGCAAGAACTCGTGCACACACATATGGACACACAAACATGCGCACACTCCATGCCACTCACGACACAAGAAGACGTGCAACAGTGAACTAAGATGTATTACCCCATTGTCTGTAAGGTCTTGCCAGGTAATCAGACAGGCTGTAGATAAATACATCCCCCATAATTCCCAACTCAGGGTGCCCCACCACTAGTCTCCTCTATACATGTGTTCTACTACATGATGCATCATTGTTAAATACCTATTAACTCATTTCAAGGCTAATTGATCCACTGGAATTGTGTTTACTTGTTGCAACATATGCAAATATGTCCTATACAAATACGTGGATCTGGGATTGTAACAGATGATGCAGAATAAAAGTGTCTGATGATGGACTGAAATGGATATCCATTTTACTATAGGCTTGAGCTGCTGAAATGCGGATGAAAACGTGGTGTGTTTTATCAGTTCTATAGTATGCCAAGAATTATAGAGCTGTTAAACAATTAGAGCGCAGTGCCAACATCTTAGTCATTCTATTCATTGTGATTCTATTCGAAACAAACCCTTCGATATTGGAGTGAATGGTAAAGTATAGTACGTATTAGAACTATCCACTTCTCATGGTTAGAATTGAGTTCTGTGAAATAAATTGTGATGCAGATTACAATGCTGTATTGAGATGAATGCAGGTTTTCAAGGCTGAGGTTCTATTATTTTGATGGGAAGACATTGCCCTCTAGTGGTGAGAATGTGTACTGAAATGTCATTTTGTTGCACTTATATTTCGAATAAAATAACAGCAGGCTCCATATGCACGTGTGATTAAAGCAGCAAAGAGAGAAAAACTCATTATGAGCAAATCATGAAGCCACCATGATATGAATAATATAATCAAGAGGAAATGTGTTTCTACTTTGTGCTGCTAGTGATGCTGTTATTACTTGCTTGTATTGAATGTTGAGGTTGGCCTAACTTTGGCATGATTCTAGTAATGGAACTATGTAAATGAGAATAACAATAATAATAAAAAATAACTAATTAAAAACTCCTCAAAATGTGGATGTGTTTGACTATGAAGCCTGGTGACACATTACCTGCTCTAAATGTGTCCCTTTTCTATTCATCGTCCCCTCTGTTGACCTTTTCTCTGGGACGATAAACAACTCTGCTGCCGTTGGCAACCCTGGGAGCACTGACACCAGAAGCTGCTCTCCATTGATCCCTGTGACCTTCAATTAAAAAGTAATGAAAAATAAATACAATTCTGAGATCTGTTTCTTCTTTATTTACGTAAGGTTGTGTTATACTGTATAGCATTGCACTGTAATTAAGCATGGAAAAGGCTAAATCCACCCAGTTTTCTGCTTTAGATCTCATCTGACTAAGTACCAGTCACTGTCAAGATATAATGCACAAATCAGCCCAAACATGCAAGTTCCATTTGACAGTCTTTGGTAAAGGGCAGGCCTTTTAAGTGCATTTGCGCTGTAACCAGAGGTCCCCTGTCACTTTCCTGGTATAAAACGTGGTAATATCTGACAAGACAGAAGGTCAAAGTGAATGTTTCCCACTGTGAGGGGTATATATAGCTCAGTGTCCGTTATGTAACCCAATGCTCTTCTTGACATCCTGAGAGAGACAAAGGGGACTGGAAGCACTTTTCCTTATATGGTGCACTCTACCTGTTATTTACAATAGGCCAAATACTTATAGGGAAATAACCTGATTTGTGGCACTTAGAAATGGTATACTGCTAGTAATGATAACTTTCTTTGGTAAATTATGTGAGGGAAGCATCATAACGTACACTTAGGAGAACCCTTTTTGGTTCGAGGTGAAACGTTTTTGGTTCAGAGTAGAATCCTTTTGAGTTCCATATAGAACCCTCTGTAGAAATGGTTCTACACGGAACCCAAAAGGTACTACCTGGAAGCAAAAGTGTTCTACCTGCAACCAAAAAGGGTTCTTCAAAGGGTTCTCCTATGGGGGCAGCTGAAAAACCCTTTAAGGTTCTAGATTTTTATAAGAGTGTAGCATTTGCTACCAAATTGTTCGCAATGCTGTTAAAATTACTTATGAATTAATCATCAGAGATCAGCAATTAGTCATTGTAATCCCAGTAATTCACTGTTAAAAAGTGCAGTAGTAGCACTGTAGAATATTTAAAGAAGGACTCACTTGGACCATGGAGTCCTTGACCACCCTACTGATGTCCTGTCTCCATTCAGCCACAGCAGGATTGAAGGCATCCAGATTAGAGGAGAATGCTAAAACGTGTGACCAGAAATGTTCTACAGGAAAATACAAGACATGTTAATTGCTAATGGATACTAGATAATAAGAAAGAAACTGTTACTAGATCATAAGAGATTATAAATGATTATAAACTGGGTGGTTTGAGCTCTGAATGCTGATTGGCTGACAGCTGTGGTATATCAGACCGTATACCAAGGGACAAAACATACATTTTTACTGCTCTAATTACATTGGTAACCAGTTTATAATAGCAATAAGGCACCTCAGGGGTTTGTGGTATATGGCCAATATACCATGGCTAAGGGCTGTGTCCAGGCACTCTGCAATGCATCGTGTTTTTTTTTAAAACCTTTATTTAACTAGACAAGTCAGTTAAGAACAAATTCTTATTTACATTGACGGCCTAGGAACAGTGGGTTAACTGCCTTGTTCAGGGGCAGAACGACAGATTTGTACCTTATCAGCTCAGGGATTTGAACTTGCAGCCTTTCAGTTACTAGTCCAACACTCTAACCACTAGGCTACACTGCCACCCCATAAGAACAGCCCTTAACCCCCTCATGCCTTATTGCTTAATTAAACATTAAACATCTAAATTATTATAATGATCAAGTGGATGAACATCACGATCAATATTTTATATCACAGATCATTTACCACCTGGTTGTTAGAAACCTAGCTATAACACCTCAGTAATACAGAGATGAGTCATTTCAAAGACCTCACCATAGACTGCAACAGTTATTTTGTCTTGAAGGACGGTGTTGCCTACTGACACTTGCACGGTGACCGTATGAGTTCCCTCCTTGTAGAAGGTGAAGGACATTCCTCCCACTAAAGTCACGACAGGCTTACAGACATAGAAATGGAATGCATACATTTTTAATACATTTCCATTTTAGTCATTCAGCAGATGTGTTTACCCGGAGCGACTTAGAATTAGTGCATTCATCTTAAGCTAGCTAGGTGAGACAACCACATATAACAATGGTAGCAAGTTCATTTTCCCTCACTAAAGTAGTTATCAGCAAAGTCAGTGGTAGGAGGAAAAGACAAGTGCATTTTATTTGTGTCATTTTTTTTGGGGGGGGGGTATAGTCTTTATATGTGTATAGATGATATTATCGATGATGCCTGTACCATGTTGACTATGTTCGTTTTGTTGTATCAAAACTCAATCTGTGTCACTATAGGTAGGTTTGTCCACACAATATTACAATTCACAGTGTAAATGAGGAGAGTAGAGTTCTGTAAATCTAAAAGGTTGGAAGATATAGTGGAAATCTTGATTGACTGACCTCAGTGTGGTTGTTGAACCACCAGAAGTATGTGACCGTTCCAACGTAACTTGGCTTTAGGACTGTTGATAGATTCACTGCTTTATTCCTAACTACCACAGAAGGAGCTGAAAGCTGCACTTGCTCCAGTGTACCTACAACACCAAACAACAAAACATGTGTTTTCTTTCATGGAATTGTAGTCCTTTCCTACTGCAAACAAATCATTCACAGAAAGTTATTTTCAGGTAGAAATGCTGCAAAGAGCACCTGTACTGTAACTCTACAGCAAAGTAATTATATCCGTCATTCATTTCTGTTTCACTTACAAGTAACATGTAGGTATAGTAAGACTCTCTCAGAGCCCAGGCTGTTGAGTGCCATGGCAGCCACTTGGTAAATGCCCACTTTACTGTAGGTATGTTTGACCCCATCCTCTATGGAGCTGATGTTAGCGTAGGATATGGCCGTCCCATCTCCAAAGTCCACTGTTATACTTGTTGTGGAGCCATCACCCTACCAATGGAAACGCATGTTTATGGCGAGATACAGTGTGCATGTTCAACATAATAATTTAAATGCACTATTTACAGTATATTGATTTCTATACCCTACACATATTCTGCCTGTAGCAATACATTGTTATACAAATGTAGGATCTTAATTTCAGCCAGTTTGCTACAGCAGGAAAATATTCATGCAGCAACAGGAAATGTGAATTATTAGGTGGATCATAACTAATGGCCATTTTGGGGAAAATCGATATTGAAATTTCAAGGTGGAAATTACAAACTTCTGAAGCCTTTTTAAACCTCAAATACATTACAAGTTTAAGTGTCCTGCATTGCAGGAAAGTTCTCCTGCAACAGACGGATCATATTAAGATCCTACATCTGTACAGTATGTAATAACTGTTGTATGACAATGGCTACAAGTGTTTGACAACAAACATCAAGGCTCTTAGATAAGGCCTATGACCCAACAAAATGTACAACATGATGCACTGCTGCTCATCTCAATCCATTGGTAGACGAATGAGTGTACATCAATGCATATGTAAATGTATTTTGTGCAAATGCAAATTTGTTTACAACCCTGTTAGTGAGCATTTGTCCTTTACCAAGATAATCCATCCACCTGACAGGTATGGCATATCAAGAAGCTGATTAAACAGCATGATCATTACACAGGTGCACCTTGTGCTGGGGACATTAAAAGGCCACTCTAAAATGTGCAGTTTTGTCACACAACACAATGACACAGATGTTTCAAGTTTTGAGGGAGCGTGCAATTGGCACGCTGACAGCAGGAATGTCCACCAGAGCTGTTGCCAGAGAATTTAATGTACATTGCTCTACCATAAGCCGCCTCCAACGTCGTTGTAGAGAATTTGGCAGTACGTTCAACCGGCCTCACTACCGCAGACCATCTTTATGGTGTCATGTGGGCGTGCAGTTTGCTGTTGTCAAAGTTGTGAGCACAGTGCCCCATGGTGGATGTGGGGTTATGGTACGGATAGGCATAAACTACAGACAACGAACACAATCGCATTTTATCGATGGCAGTTTGAATGCACAGAGATACAGTCACGAGATCCCGAGGCCCGTTGTCGTGCCATTCATCCGCCGCCATCACCTGTTTCAGCAGGATAATGCACAGCCCCATGTCGCAAGCATCTGTTCACAATTCCTGGAAGCAGAAAATGTCCCAGTTTTTCCATGGCCTGCATACCTGCCAGACATGTGACCCATTGAGCATTTTTGGGATGCTCTGGATCGACATGTACGACAGTGTTTCCAGTTCCCGCCAATATCCAGCAACCTCGCACAGCCATTGAAGATGAGTGGGACAACATTCAACAGGCCACAAACAACAACGTGATCAACTCTAGGCGAAGGAGATGTATCGTGCTGCATGAGGCAAATGGTGGTCACACCAGACACTGACTGTTTTTGTGATCCACACGCCTACCTTTTTTTGTTACGGTATCTGTGACCAACAGATGCATATCTGTATTCCCAGTCATGTGAAATCCATAGATTAGGGCCTAATGAATTTATTTCAATTGACTGACTACCATATATGAACTGTAACTCAGTAACATTTTTGACATTGTTGCATGTTGCGTTTATATTTTTGTTCAGTATAGAACCTAAAAGGGTTCTTCGGCTGTCACCATAGGAGAACCATTTTTGTTTCCAGGTAGACACCTTTTGGGTTCCATGTAAAACCCGTTCTACAGGAACCCAAAAGGGTTCTACCTGGAACCAAAAAGGGTTCTCCTATGGGGACAGCTGAAGAAGCCTCTTGGAACTTTTCTTCTATGAGTGTAGCTTTCAATAGTTTGATTAGATCTCTAAGAAATATGCCAGGCCATTACCTCCTCCAGAAACACCAGGAAGGTCACGTTGTCCCCCAGGGTAGCTGTGAGTGTTCCCTCACTGGTGACCAGCTGCAGACCTCTGGGGGCCTGGTGGGGACACCTCTGTCTCCTAAGGCGGTACTTCCCCAGGGTTCCCGCAGTGCAGTTATTGGACAGAGCCTTACGGTATCTACAACATACACAGATACAGACATAAATAACTAGACAACCTGTACTCCACCTTAAATACATAGGAAGAAATAAAACAAGGAAATACTCTGTCTACTTCACTGAATTACTTTAAATGGAGAAGGATTTACCATACCCTGTAGTGTTTAGGAAGCTGTCCCCAGTGGTGCAGTCTCTGGACACGGAGGATGGAACAAACCAGAAGGCAGCAGTGCATCCTCCATCACTCTGCCTCTCAAAGCCATAATCACTGTTTGGGGTGGGTGAGAAAAATCAATAAGCTACAGGTCGAGGTCAGTAATATGGATGAAGTATAGAAAGTGGATGTCTGTTTTCAAGGTTCCTTTGTTTTATTTCCTTGATTTTTAACACCAATCATTACTTAGCTTGATATACTATTATGTTTGACGTGTTCGACATCAATATCACCATAAGAATTTAAAATGTCTTAATACACTACATGACCAAGAGTTTGTGGACACAGTTGCTCGTCAAACATCTCATTTCAAAATCATGGGCATTAACATGTAGATGGTCCCCCCTTTGCTGCTATAACAGCTTCCACTCTTCTGGGAAGACTCTCCACAAGATGTTGGAACATTGCCACGGGGATATGCTTCAATTCAGCCACAAGAGCCTTAGTGAGGTCGGGCACTGATGTTGGGCGTTGAAGCCTGGCTCGCAGTCGGTGTTCCAATTCATCCCAAATGTGTTCGATGGAGTTGATGTCAGGGCTCTGTGCAGGCCAGTCAAGTTCTTCCACACCGATCTCAACAAACCATTTCTGTATGGACCTCGCTTTGTGCACGGGGGAATTGTAGTGTTCTATTGGCAACGCCAAACCCAGATTCATCTGTCGGACTGCCAGATGGTGAAGCGTGACTCATCACTCCAGAGAACGCATTTCCACTGGTCCAGAGTCCAATGGCGGTGAGCTTTATACCACTCCAGCCGACACTTGGCATTGTGCATGGTGAGCTTAGGCTTGTGTGTGGCTGCTCGGCCATGGAAGCCCATTTCATGACGAACACTTGTTGCGCTGACTTTGCTTCCAGAGGCAGTTTGGAAGTCAGGAGTGAGTGTTACAACCGAAGACAGATGATTTTTACATGCTACGCGCTACAGCACTCGGCGGCCCCGTTCTGTGAGCTTGTGTGGCCTACCACTTCGCGGCTGAGCCGTTGTTGCTCCTAGACATTTCCACTTCACAATATCAGCACTTACAGTTGGCAGCTCTAGCAGGTCAGTAATTGATGAATTGACCTGTTGGAAAGGTGGCATCCTATGACGATGCACAAGTTGAAAGTCACTGAGTCACAGTAAGGCCATTCCACTGCCAATGTTTGTCTTTGGAGATTGCATGGCTGTGTGCTCGATTTTAGACACCTGTCAGCAACAGGGGTGGCTGAAATAGCCAGTATATATAGTGTATGTTTACTGGCTTTGGAACTCTGTAAGAAAATGTTATATAAACAAATATCGTATAAACTTGATTGATGGGCAGATGTCAGTGAACCTTTCAAAGTATGTTAGCAGGAATTAAAAGGTTTGCTCCAGTAAACAAATGACAGCATATTGATGAGTGGAGTGCAGACCCTTCATCAAGACCCACAAGCACACACACACAAAACACACACACATACAGCTCTTCAAATTCTGACATTCAAGCACACTCAACATCCTGAGACCTTTCTACATGCATAAGGCTCCCCTATTTTGTGGGTGGAATAGATTCTACTTTACTGAGTATGAGCTCACCGAGACCATCATCAGGTAATGACACAGGAGGTGCATTGTTTGTACCTGAAAACCTGTTTATACCTGGAGCTAAACGCGTCCTTCATCCTGATCTTGTCCTTATCTTGTCTGTTTACACTTACACTGAGTGAACAAAACATTAAGAACACCTGCTCTTTCCATGACAGACTGACCAGGTGAATCCAGGTGAAAGTTACATCAATATCTTATTGATGTAACTTGCTAAATATACACTTCAATCAGTGTAGATGAAGGGGAAGAGACAGGTTAAAGAATCATTTTTAAGCCTTTTGAGATTGAGATATGGATTGTGTATGTGTGCCAATCAGAGGATAAATGGGCAAGAGAAAAGAGTATGTCAAGAGTGTGTCAAGAACTGCAACGCTGCTGGGTTTTTCAAACTCAACAGCTTTCCATTTGTATCAAGATTGGTCCACCCCCCAAGGGACTTCCAGCCAACTTGACACAACTGGGAAGCATTGGAGTCAAAATGGGCCAACATCCCTGTGGAACGCTTTTGACACCTTGTAGAGTCCATGCCCCGATGAATTGAGGCACAATCAGAATGTGGACAAGATCAGGACTAAGGACGCATGGTAGCACCTAGTGTAAACGGGGCTTCTGTACACATAAAGTGGTCGTCGACTCTCAGTCTACTCCCTTTTAGATTATACAGTTCCTTCAGAAAGTTTCAGACCACTTGACTTTTTCAAAATGTTGTTACATTACAGCCTTACTCTATTTTCATCATCAATCTACACACAACACCGCATAATGACAAAGCAAAATCGTACATTTTGCAAATTTATAAAATAAAAAAAATTGAAATATTGCATTTACATAAGTATTCAGACCCTTTACTCAGTACTTTGTTGAAGCACCTTTGGTGGCAATTACAGCATCGATTATTCTTGGGTATGACACTACAAGCTTGTCACACCTGTATTTGGGGAGTTTCTCCCATTATTCTCAGCAGATCCTCTCAAGCTCTGTCAGGTCCGATGGGGAGCGTTGCTGCACAGCTATTTTCAGGTCTCTCCAGAGATGTTCGATCGGGTTCAAGTGCGGGCTCTGACTGGGCCACTCAAAGACATTCAGAGACTTGTGCCGAAGCCACTCCTGCGTTGTCTTGGCTGTGTGCTTAGGGTTGTTGTCCTGTTGGAAGGTAAACCTTCACCCCAGTCTGAGGACCTGAGTGCTCTGGAGCAGGTTTTCATCAAGGATCTCTCTGTACTTTGCTCTGTTCATCTTTCCCTCGATCCTGACTAGTCTCCCAGTCCCTGCCGCTGAAAAACATCCCCACAGCATGATGCTCCCATCAACATGCTTCACCTTAGGGATGGTGCCAGGTTTCCTCCAGATGTGACGCTTGGCATTCAGGCCAAAGAGTTCAATCTTGGTTTCAACAGACCAGAGAATCTTGTTCCTCATGGTCTGAGTCTTTAGGTGCCTTTTGGCAAACTCCAAGCAGGCTGTCATGTGACATTTACTGAGGAGTGGCTTCCGTCTGGCCACTCTACCATAAAGGCCTGATTGGTGGAGTGCTGCAGAGATGGTTGTCTTTCTGGAAAGTTCTCCCATCTCCACAGACAAACTTTAGAGTTCTGTGAGCGTGACCATCAGGTTCTTGGTAAACTCCCTGACCAAGGCCCTTCTCCCCCGATTGCTCAGTTTGCCCAGGAGGCCAGCTCTAGGAAGAGTCTTGGTGGTTCCAAACTTCTTCCATTTAAGAATGATGGAGGCCACTGTGTTCTTGGGGACCTTCAATGCTGCTGAAATGTTTCGGTACCCTTCCTCAGATCTGTGCCTCGACACAATCCTCTCTCGGAGCTCTACAGACAATTCCTACAACCTCATGGCTTGATTTTTGCTCTGACATTCACTGTCAACAGTGGGACCTTATATAGACAGGTGTGTGCCTTTCCAATTCATGTCCAATTGAATTTACCACAGGTAGACTCCAATCAAGTTGTAGAAACATCTCAAGGATGATCAATGGAAACGGGATGCACCTGACCTAAATTTCAAATCTCATAGCAAAGGGTCTGAATACTTATGTAAATAAGGTATTTTTGTTTTATATGTTTAATACATTGGCTTACATTTCTAAAAACCTGTTTTTGCTTTGTCGTTATGGGGTATTGTGTGTAGATTGTTGAGTATTTTTTTATTTAATACATTGTAGAATAAGGCTCTAACTTTACAAAATGTGGAAAAAGTCAAGGGGTCTGAATACTTTCCGAAGGCACTGTAATGAAGGAAGTCACAAACTTCCAGTGTTTACTGTTCAGCTCGCGACCTGCTGCTGTGGACAGAAATCTGTCTCTGGTGAGTACAGCATTTGTTCCTTAAAGTTTTCTGATGAAGTTGTTATTCATTTGGTCCTATTTTCGTCATTATACAGCATTTATCCAGCTCATTTTTATGCCATCTCTGTTACTATTGTTAGATACATTTTTTACTGTCATTATTAGCTGATTAGCGTCAGTGGCGTCATTTCAGCTAAACCTAGGGTATGGCATTAATTGGAAATTGAAGCTAATTTACTGCATTTCTTCATATTTTAAAAATCTAAAATGCTATTTGGAAAACAGCGAAAACAAAACTGACCCCAGCCATTAATTATATCACGGCAATGTTAGGTTTAAAGATCTGTGGAATGGCATATACAATGTCAACAACTACTCAACCTTATCATAAATTCACAAATTTACTTTTGGAAAGCTGCATACAGTGCAACATGAAATAGATGCATAATACACGCTATCAAGTCACAAAAAGGCTGACTTCAGATGCTGACATCCATAGGCGGCAAGTGAGTTTCAAGTTTGGGCGAGCTATTATGACGCCATAAAACTGCACCTTTATAATAAAGGATTACATGCATCTATCATCGCATTTGCAGACTAATATAAAGTAGGCTACTATTCCTAATGTGATGAGTAGATTGCTTAGTCAGAATTTAGGCTAATAATGTGACTCAATCACTGTTAGCAAAACAGACCGTTTTGAACAATGAATGTGTTAGCGCATAGTGACAGAGTAGGACTAATCAGGGTTTATATCAGGGTTTCCCAACACTCTCCTCGGCCCCCCCAGACATTTCAAATGTTTGATTTAATCCTAAACTGGCACACCTAATTCAATTAGTCAACTAACCATCAAACCTTTGACTAAATGTAATCAGATGTGCCAGTTTAGGGTTAAAACAAAAATGTGAAATATCTGGGGGGGCCCCGAGGAGAGGGTTGTGAAACCCTGCTTAATATGACTGGAGACACAAGCAACATCTCTTTTAATACGACACAAATTAGTAGGCTACTCTGGTGACACTGACAAACAGTAAAAAACACATTTTATTGAATACAACCTTCTAATCTAGGCCTAAGAAAGGGGGAGACACAAATTGTATAATATGACGTTCTATCTAGCCTGGATGAGGAAATTATTGTCCCCCAAAAAACTTCCCAGTGACCAGTTGTACTGATCCAATGATCAAGACAGTGAATATACGAGCACTCACGGGGGATATGGCCGATGCTCTCTGCTGGTGCCAATAAGATAGGCTACTGTTCGCTCAATTGGGTGCTGAGAATTCTAGAGACAAATTAGAGCCATATACTTTCTAAAGAAAAGTTTTCCTACGATAGTATTTGGAAATTTTGGAAAAATCCAATCAAAACCACTTATTTCTTTAATTTACAGTGTTAAATAACACAAATATGTGAGAACAATATGTTTTTGTGAACAAATGTTTCATTTTGGCATTATAATAACGTTGGTTGCAACATGGAAAATCTTTGCGGAAATCCGATAAGTAGCTAGCTATCTAGCCAACCAGCAAACGTAGCTACATACAATAATACCAAATACAATATCAGCATTTAAAGTAGCTAGTTAGCTGTAAATTCACCTAAACAAACTGCACAGTCAATTTAGGAGTCTACAATCTCTCCATGTCCAACCTGCAGATCGATCTGCCTCACAGAGTGGAGTCTGACATTCGCAATGGCAGATATACTTTTGAGGAGATGGGAAATGTTGCCCATGCTATGTCAATGGGCCATGCGGTTCATTCTGGGTGATTCTAGGACAAGGAGCGCTCTCCTACAAATAGAGAATACAAGTCTATTGTGCGCTAGCTCAAAAACCCAACATTAGCAAGAATTTCGTCAATAAGAAGTACAACATTACAAGTATTTTCTGAGATGTGAGATAACTTGCTATCTGTAATATCGTATAGCTTCGGGAATCGTGACATTAAGTACTTTTGAGGAAAATAGGCACATTTCTCGATATCTACACTGACTTTGAGAAGGGATTGCGTGATGATTAGCTTAGCAACCGCATGACAACATGAACGTGATTGGTCGACAGTGTGCTGGGTGGGGCGTTAAACATTCCTAAATTCATTGGATTCCTATCTCCTTTCTATAATATCTCAGGCAATGGCACCATGCAATGCACCCTGGACTAAAAAGGCAGACAAATAGGAAAAATGTGCTATACCCTCTGTTAAATTGCACTATTCTCGAGGTAGGAATATCACAAAAATATGATCGATGGCTCATTCGAGAGAAGACAACCTCCCGAGTTATGACATCGGCCAGTATTGAAATCTGACATGTAAGATAGAAGTTTTCGCGACCTAAAAGTCGTATTCCTATTAACCTCCAGTGTAGTGAGAGCGACTTTATCACAGTGCTACGTCATACCGGACAGATTTTTGCCTGCTTGAACGCCAATAACGCAGATACACATGAAAACATGAAATGACCCAGGGAATCAATAGAACATCACTCAGAGATGCACAAAAACAATATAACATTCAAAATGGGTGAACCTTTCCTTTAAGGCCGAGTTCAAATGTCAACATCAAAATCAAAACAATTAGCGCACTGCCTAAACGGCCGACCGGCAAAGCAAACGGTTTGCACTGTCTCTGCTCTCTGCTTTCTTAAAGTAATAGAAAGGCACAGGCTGACAGCTTCTCTCCGAGCGATGCTCCACATGGTCCTAAAGCCAGCTATTCAATACGCTAAACAGACGTTGAATTTTGATCGGGATTGGAACAAATTTAAACTGCTTTTTTTGAAGCCTCCTTTTACATTTTTGGTCTTGAGTCGACTGCCATACCCTGCCATATACTCAACTGATGCCCCTGTTTAGCTTCATCTTGCTAGCTATCTGTATCTCATTTGAGTCATTTGTATTATTGGGAACTGTTTATCTTGTCTGTTATTACTAATTAGTGTCTTATTCTAACCTGTCATGTATTGATACCATTCTTGTTTATTTTTTCCTGACACACAGTATGGATATGGAGCTTGTATAGATAAAACACAGTTTAATTGGATAATCAATGAATGCCATGATATGGCAAAGACGTCTGAACATTTAAGTTAACCTGCAAGGTTATAGAGCTTTATTAACTGAGGAACTGCTAACGCTCTCTAACACAATCTACATATCTACAGATGTAGGATCTGACCCATCTGTGCGGCCCTTATTTTGAGAGAGAGACATTCCCCAGTACACCTGACTGACTACGCAGTTGAATACCTCGCTCACCAAGATCAATGCCTAGCCTCAACACAGGCACCGCTCTGACAAGGACGATGGAGTAATTGAGCAGATATACTAACAAAGAGCAGTGTGCCCAGCTCCAGATCTAGTGCCCACTCGGTGAGCCATTTCCCAGGCCTTTCTAACCTCCAAGCAGCTATGTTGGAGGAGAAAATAAAGCTCATGGAGCGTCAGCTAGATGAAAATTACAGTGCCGACATGGATTGTGAAGGTTTAGACTCCCAGGCCAGAAAAGCTCAGCAGTAAATGGAACAAAATCTGTGGCTCCAGGAGAAAGCATAAATAAAATAGAGAATGAGCTGGAGCTATTCAAGCTCGCCACATCTTTCCTTAACGATGAAGAGGAAGATGATACCTCCAGGAGCACCTCTCCAGCACTATCTGACGGGTCCCTCCACACACCCTGTGACACCTTTGTGCCTTTCCCACCAGCAGAACAGGCACCACAGGCAGCACAGGCACCTCAGGCAGAACAGGCACCACAGGTAGCACAGCGAGACACCAACCTTGAGGAAATTTGAGCCTACGGTGACTCATATCCACTTCTCCCCGCCTATCCATGGTACCCTGGACCAGCAACTGGTTACTCACCCCGCTCCAGCATGGTTCCGCCACCTGCCCCACGACCAGGTATGAAACAGCTAATTGCCTCATTATACAGCATCTCAAAGTCATCATTGCCCCATTTTGAGAGCGGAAGAGAGAGTGACTCAGAACAGCTACGAGCTGAGATTTGTTTCCCATGTCAACCCGCTCTTGAGCAAGATGCCACAGGACTACCGAGATTAATTTGTGGAGTACAGTTTTGACCACAGTGTGGACAGGCCAAATGTATGCCTTACCTGACTTGACAGCCAGGATCCAGAAGAAGTCCGAGGCTAAGCATATATCAAGCAGAGATGTGGCCCTCTACCAATGTGACAGTTAAGAATGACCAACATGCCTCCACTAGACCAAAGGAGAGAGCCGCTTCAATCCTTAACATCAGTGAATATCCAAGCTCCTAGGAGCCTGCTCAATCCAAGACCCCTTCCAAACCCTAGCCATTCTCTCATCACTGTGACAACACGTAACAAAATCTCAACTCATGTCCAGAGTTCAAGAAGTTGAACACAGGACAGATTGTTAAATGGATCAAGGATAAACGACGGTGCTGGAAATGTGGACAACCCCATAAACCTGATGCTTGCACCCTTGAACGACCCAGCCATGCAACTAGCAGCACCTAACGATCTTTCACGATTCCTTCCAGCAAAACCAGAAGAGCGTTCTTATGGGGAGTGTCCCTACTACAAATATGTACCTAGACAGACCCAACAGATCACAGAAATGTATGATGAAGGTTGTGAAACTTCTCCTTCATAATGGAGATAAATGGTTGCAAACAGTCTGCAATTGTGTTATTGTGCTCCAACGGCGCCTTTTTAAATTGCAGCTAAAAGGATTAATAAAGACTGTATGGAATTGAATTGAATGTTAAATAAGCGACAGTAGGAGGCAGTAGGCTCCTCACCACTCAAAGTCAGCCTCAGTGCATGAACAGGAGTCTGACATCTGGGAGATGTACTGATCTTTGGTTTTGACACATCTGGCGTCGGGCTTCAGATTCTGGAAGATTCTCTTCACTCCCATGATGCAGACTTTACCCTGTGAGAAATAATGCATTATTTGAATAATTAACTATAACATTTCAGAATTGACTTTCTTTTTTATTTAACGGCTTCAAAGGAAAGACACTGATTGATGGAGTTAAAAAATTCATTATAGTACATGAAAATGTGTATAACTTATACTTTGTTATCTGGAAGTTAATACACAGAAAATAGCCATAATATTCAGACAAATTTGAGATAGACAATTGGGTGAGATAAGACATGTTTATCTTAATTCTGTCAATGTAGAAGAATAAGCTTGAGCAGATGTATTCTGTTGAACCAAGGTCCCCAAAGCCATTATAAATGTATCAAAATGGTTGCTCTTACGTCATTGTGTAACTGCCAGGTCTGATAGTCGTCTGTGGTGCACCTTCTGTTGAAGATGGGCCTGAAGTCAATCTTGACGAGCTGCCATTCAGAACGATGGCTGAAATGGCCAAATATTCTGCAAACACAAAAAGTCAGGCATGAGAAAAATGGGAGGAAAAAGGGTTATTAGCAACAACAAAAAAATGTTTAGCTTACAGTCGTGGCCAAAAGTTTGGAGAATGACACAAATATACATTTTCACAAAGTTTGCTGCTTCAGTGTCTTTAGATATTTTTGTCAGATGTTACTATGGAATACTGAAGTATAATTACAAGCATTTCATAAGTGTCAAAGGCTTTTATTGACAATTATATGAAGATGATGCAAAGAGTCAATATTTGCAGTGTTGACCCTTCTTTTTCAAGTCCTCTGCAATCCGCCCTGGCATGCTGTCAATTAACTTCTGGGCCACATCCTGACTGATGGCAGCCCATTCTTGCATAATCAATGCCTGGAGTTTGTCATAATTTGTGGGATTTTGTTTGTCCACCCGCCTCTTGAGGATTGACCACAAGTTCTCAATGGGATTAAGGTCTGGGGAGTTTCCTGGCCATGGACCCAAAATATTGATGTTTTGTTCCCCGAGCCACTTAGTTATCACTTTTGCCTTATGGCAAGGTGCTCCATCGTGCTGGAAAAGGCATTGTTCGTCACCAAACTGTTCCAGGATGGTTGGAAGAAGTTGCTCTCGGGGGATGTGTTGGTACCATTCTTTATTCATGGCTGTGTTCTTAGGCAAAATTGTGAGTGAGCCCACTCCCTTGGCTGAGAAGCAACCCCACACATGAATGGTCTCAGGATACTTTACTGTTGGCATGACACAGGACTTATGGTAGCGCTCACCTTGTCTTCTCCGGACAAGCTTTTTTCCGGATGCCCCAAACAATCGGAAAGGGGATTCATCAGAGAAAATGACTTTACCCCAGTCCTCAGCAGTCCAATCCCTGTACCTTTTGCAGAATATCAGTCTGTCCCTGATGTTTTTCCTGGAGAGAAGTGGCTTCTTTGCTGCCCTTCTTAACACCAGGCCATCCTCCAAAAGTCTTTGCCTCACTGTGTGTGCAGATACACTCACACCTGCCTGCTGCCATTCCTGAGCAAGCTCTGTACTGGTGGTGCCCCGATCCTGCAGCTGAATCAACTTTAGGAGACGGTCCTGGCGCTTGCTGGACTTTCTTGGGCGCCCTGAAGCCTTCTTCACAACAATTGAACCGCTCTCCTTGAAGTTCTTGATGATCCGATAAATGGTTGATTTAGGTGCAATCTTACTGGCAGCAATATCCTTGCCTGTGAAGCCCTTTTTAGCAAAGCAATGATGACGGCACGTGTTTCCTTGCAGGTAACCATGATTGACAGAGGAAGAACAATGATTCCAAGCACCACCCTTCTTTTGAAGCTTCTAGTCTGTTATTCAAACTCAATCAGCATGACCGGGTGATCTCCAGCCTTGTCCTCGTCAACATTCACACCTGTGTTAACGAGAGAATCACTGACATGATGTCAGCTGGTCCTTTTGTGGAAGGGCTGAAATGCAGTGGAAATGTTTTTGGGGATTCAGTTCATTTGCATGGCAAAGAGGGACTTTGCAATTAATTGCAATTCATCTGATCACTCTTCATAACATTCTGGAGTATATGCAAATTGCCATCATACAAACTAAGGCAGCAGACATTGTGAAAATGTATATTTGTGTCATTCTCAAAACTTTTGGCCACGATTGTAGAAGTGCAAGAAAAAAAGGCTACCACAGCTGGGCACAAGGGATGTTTGCGACCACAAAGAGAAAATAGAAACAAACTTTTTTTTTCTCCAAACATCCAATAATCTTTCAGTGCATTGCATAGTACATACTATATCCATATGGCATTTGTTTTGATTCTTACGTCATGATGAGGGTGTCCTCCCCTGGCTCTCCTAAGACTCCGTCTACATAGAGAGGAGAGGAGGTAAAGCTGAATTTGTTCCAGTGTCTTCCCTCATCAAAACTCAACCTGGATGGAGAAACAACATGTTGTCTCTCATACATGTGGACCCCTCACTGTGCATAGAATAGATTGTACTGTAATTAATTTGATCACCCTGTTGCAGGAGAACATTTGTGCAATGCAGTGTATTTGAGGTTTAAAAAGGCTTCTGAAGTTTGTAATTTCCATTTAGACATTTCTGACTTGATTTTCCCTTACGGAAAATGTATCAATCCCTACAAAAAATGTCAGTTCAGTACAATCCACATAATAATTCACATTTCATGTTGCTGAAGGATTAATAAAGTCCATAAAACATTTAAATAGACAAACGTAAATCAATGTTGATCATTTAACAGTGTGCACGAAGTTGAATGTTAAAGGAAACAATACCAAATGTGTCTGATGGGGAGAGGTGTGTGTCGAATGGCCACTAGGGCACCGCCCTGGTTAAGAAAGAGGATGCTATACTCCTCCTCAAATACCTACAAACAGGGAAAGGATTTCATCACATTTTCACAGAGGTCAGAGATGTACATAACGTTCATGTATACTTTTGATGAGTAATAGACCATAATATTTCATGACTATACTACTATTCTACTATATCATGCAACACAGTTACATAGCACATGAAACACAGCAACACAGCACATGCAACATATTATATCTAAAAATACATTTAAGAGGGCTCATCAAATAAAAACGGCTCCTAAGAAGCTGTATAGGAAAATAATAATAACTGCCCGTGGTGCATGATCAAGGGTAATGTCAATCTTTATCATGCATCATTCATTCAGAGTTTGCTCCCTCCTCCAAATGATTGAGTCATAAGCCGATAGAGGAAAAGATCAATGTGTCTGTCGTCTTGATTTTGTGTCACGCTTCAGTGGCGCCTGTCTCTTTCAATCACAGTACCTCTCTCCAAGTGTTGCCAGCATCTGAGGTGATGAAAATGCTGACATTATTGGCGGTCAGCTCGGGCCCAATGGTACCTTGATGTAGAAGGTATAGCATAGTTACAGTGTAAACACATTGAAAAATGATGAACTTTCATTTTATGCCTTCTCAACCCACATTACAATATGTTTAATGCACAAGGAAATAAAAATAAAGATGCATACACACTGGATCAGGCTACAGCTCTCCTAAAAGGTGAGTATTTACTGAGACATTCAGACATTCCAATCTTTTCTTCAATATCTGTTTTTGTCAACCATCTGTGAGTATAGATGTGCAGGCATACTGTGATCAATTTCACAGTGCAAACAGATCTGACCAAATGGTTTTAAGGCAGAATGCCAGCAAAATAACATGGGTCTTTAACGGTGGAAAAAGAGCAAAGTGCAAGAGTTGTGTAAAAACTGCAAATTGGGAACCATAGGGGTATACTACAAAGCAGGATCAAGGAGTTAGCCAGTTAACTTGACTAATTATTTAATTATTTGGAAATAATATTCTATTTTTTGGAAAGATAAGCTTGAAATGGGCATGGTCAAATTGACTCAACAACCTAAAATACATATCTAAGTTTATCTTTCTTAATGTACCAGAAAATCTATAGCTATTTCTGGTTGTTTATCAAAGTTAGCTGGCTAAGTAATTGATCCTGCTTTGTTCTATACCCCTCTGAGGGAGAGCAGAGGTCCTTGTGGACATTGCTAAAAAAAAAAAAAAATGTATCAAATAGTGCTTACCTGATGCTATTATAATTCCTGGAGCTGATTCTTTGCTGACTATGTTTCCAGACGTGTACGGGTTGTCAGACACATGGAGATGCAGGTGCAATGAACAATAGGGCTAAAAAATACCAAAACAAAAAGACATAAGGTGGTTTATAGACCCAAACTGTTACACGTTTTCAGATATTGCTCACTTGCAAATGCAAACTCACCTGTACACAGTAGAGTCTGGTACCGCTCAGATCAGTGGTAGGTGCATGTAGAAGACGCCAGTCTCGCCCCTTATTGTAAGTGATAAATGTTTTCACTTCGTTCTCGACAACTTTATTTGACAAGAACACCCCTTTTATCCCTGCTACCTAGGAACACGTGAGAAACAGAGACATTAAAAAATACTGAGGGTCAAAAGCTACAACTGTAAATGATTCAAACATAAGTAAAGCTGAAGCCTTAGTTTTGAGGTGGAGCGCGATAGCATTTCTGACAGGGAGCACTACTTTGGACCATCTGTGGGTCTCTGCAGAGTGAAAACAACATATGGCAGAGCCCAAAGACATTTCTATTTCTTTGTATTTACAAACGGAGATGCATGCACTGCACTCACACAGCACTCACACAGCACTCACTCCAGTACATCCTGCTCCTCAATCCAGAGTGCACGCATTTTGTATCAAGAAATGTCTATGACCTTTCGTAGCATTACTGGATAAGCCATCTCCTCTACATATTCAGAGTGCCTTTACAAAAAGGGTTCACAGTCAATGTGTTTGGTCCTGTGAGCTTCAACACGTATTCTCGTTTTAATGGAGACAATGAGCAATGAGTATAATCGTTGCTGATAGCTATCTAGGCTGTATGGTTGTATTAACGTAATTACATGAGTAGCTTTTACTGCTAGTTCAGAGGGAAGGTAATCAACGCTGATTACATGTGTGGGTAGGCATTGCTTTGTAAGGTTGTCAATAGTGCTATACCTAGCGGTCAGTGGAGACAGATATGGATGCAGGTTCTACAGTAGCTGAAGTTGATATAGTAGAAGTTAATCAAGAATTATTGTGTGTAGACCTGTAAATGTGCTAACGTAACAATGCTACATACTGTACCTTATAAAATGAGATCATCTTGGTTACGCATGGACCTGCTAGTTAATGGCTAACAAAACTCTATACTTCATAGATGTAGATTATAATGATCTGATATTGTATGAGTGAATGTATGCTAATATATGCTAATAACGCTGCATACTTGAATATGGCAGTTCTTCATGACTGATGTACAGTACGTGTTCGCTTAAGTTACTAACATATGAAATAACGGGGAACAGCCAGGATCGAGGCTTCAAAAAGATGCCCAGCTGTTACAGGGCAAGAGCACTCCAGTACCATCTGTGCCATAAAGGTTGAGACCTCTTGTCAGAAGTGGTAGTGTGCATACAAACAGGGCTGGCATTCTAACTAAGCCATTGCTACATACCTCATAGAGGTCTATCATAACGTTGCCCTCTGGTCCCCCACTGCTCACTACGTTCTCCAGGGCCAGAGTGAAGAAGAGACCGCGGGCTTCTGACATGTACAAGTTGTAGGAGTCATTCTGGTGCCAATCCTGCACTGCTGCCACCACCTGGTTATCATCTGTGCTGATTATCTGCAAGTCCTGGAAATGAATTATTAGTTAGGATGCTATACCTAACCAAACAAATGTTATTTTCCTTGGGGATTTTGTTTCAGGACTGCAGTGGAACCCAATGACAACAAAATGGTTGAATTAACATTGTTTACATGTTATTTCATTTAGGAAATGCAATTTGATGATTTTGAATCAACATTGAAAACTGATTGGATTTGAAAAAATTCATCAACTTAAGGGAATTTCTGTGATGTTTCTCTTTTTTTCACACAAATTTTAACTTCAATCAAACCACATGGTTCTTTTTTTTAACATGTTTTTTTACGTTGAATTCCCGTTAGTGTCCAGTGGTGTAATTCTGCACACAACTGTAGGGGAGAGTGGGGTAAGTTAAGCTATTTTTTACATTAAGCATCACTCCGTCAAGGGAAATATGGTATTCTTTCTAACAAACATGCAGTCTCTACATACAGTGCCAGTCAAAGGTTGACACACCTACTCATTCAAGGGTTTTTCTTTATTTTATTATTTTCTACATTGTATAACAATAGTGAAGACATCAAAACTATGAAATAACACATATGGAATCATGTAGTAAGCAAAAAAGTGTGAAACAAATCAAAATATATTTTAGATTTTAGATTCTTCAAAGTAGCCACCCTTTGCCTTGATGACAGCTTTGCAAACTCTTGGCATTCTCTCAACCAGCTTCATGAGGTAGTCACCTGGAATGCATTTCAATTAACAGGTGTGCCTTGTTAAAAGTTCATTTGTGGAATATATCAAATATATTTTGATATGTTTAACACATTTTTGGTTACTACATGATTCCGTATGTGTTATGTCATAGTTTTGATGTCTTCAATATTCCAATATAGGCAAACTTTTGACTGGTACTGTATATTTCAGGATGTTATGTATCCCTGGAAATAATCAGAATTCATGTAAACATTACAGTTTTGAAAACATAGGTTGTCCAAAAAAAGTGGTCTCTTGGCACAACTTACACTGGGTACGGGGTAAGTTGAGCTGCGGGACAGGGTAAGTTAAGCCACCTACAAATATCTGTACTGAATGAAATATTACCACTACATTTTCAAAATGACAAAGCGAAAACAGGTTTTTAGACAGAAACAAACAGAAATACCTTATTTACATAAGTATTCAGACCCTTTGCTATGAGACTTGAAATTGAGTTCAGGTGCATCCTGTCTCCATTGATCATCCTTGAGATGAGTCCACTTGTGGTCCACCTGTGGTAAATTCAATTGATTGGACATGATTTGGAAAGGCACACACCTGTCTATATAAGGTCCCACAGTTGACAATACATGTCAGAGCAAAAACCAAGCCATGAGGTCGAAGGAATTGTCTGTAGAGCTCCGAGACAGGATTGTGTCGAGGCACAGATCTGGGTAAGGGTACCAAAACATTTCTTCAGCATTGAAGGTCCCCAAGAACACAGTGGCCTCCATCGTTCTTAAATGGAAGAAGTTTGGAACCACCAAGACTCTTCCTAGAGCTGGCCGCCCGGCCAAACTGAGTAATGACTATTTGACCAAGAAGGTCAAATAGAGTGATGGAGTGCTGCATCAGGTGACCTGGCTTCCACAATCAGTCAACCTCCAATTGAGATGGTTTGGGATGAGTTGGACTGCAGAGTGAAGGAAAACAAGCCAACAAGTGCTCAGAATATGTGGGAACTCCTTCAAGACTGTTGAAAAAACATTCCTCATTAAGTTGGTTGAGGGAATGCCAAGAGTGTGCAAAGCTGTCATCAAGGCTTCTTTTTGAAGAATCTAAAATATATTTGTTTAACACATTTTTGGTTACAACATGACTACATATGTGTTATTTCTTAGTTTTGATGTCTTCAGTATTATTCTACAATGTAGAAAATAGTAAAAATAAAGAAAACCCCTTGAATGAGTAGGTGTGTCCAAACTTTTGACTGGTGTTCCCTCTCTCTCTCTCTCTCTCTCTCTCTCTCTCTCTCTCTCTCTCTCTCTCCTCTCTCTCTCTATATATATATATACATATATATATATATATACACTGAGTATACAAAACATTAGGAAAATCCTCCTAATATTGGGTTGCAACCCCCCTTTTGCCCTCTGAACAGCCTCAATTTGTCGGAGCATGGAGGTGTCGAAAGTGATCCACAGGGATACTGGCCCATGTTGACTCCAATGCTTCCCACAGTTGTGTCAAGTTGGTTGGATGTCCTTTGGGTGGTGGACCATTCTTGATACACACAGGAAACTGATGTGCGTGAAAAACCCAGCAGTGTTGCAGTTCTTGACACAAACCGGTGCATCTGGCACCTACTACCATACCCCTTTAAAATGCACTTCAATATTTTGTCTTGCGCATTCACCCTCCAAATGGCACACATTCACAATCCATATCTCAATTGTCTCAAGGCTTAAAAATCCTTCTTTAATCTATCTCTTCCCCTTCATCTACACTGATTGTTAAAACGGTCAGCTTCAGTCGGCTGATTATAGCATCCCTTCAAGTTAGTTCTAGTCGGTCAGCTTAGTCTCCTATTCAGACGACCCCCAGTTTTGTTAATTTCTTATTGGTCAAGGTCACGCTAAAAACGTATCACCACATCTCGTTCAGCCTATCAATAGCCTTGGTTCCCATGACTTCAGATTCAGTTAGTCTATGACCCCAGCATGCTGTGTGGTCAGAAACGTGCTTTCCCTATCCTGATGACCTCTTCCACAGTTTCCCTCCTGCTGAACTTTTCCTCCTGTGGACTGGATACCTGTATGGGTGATGTTTATTGTGCGTGCATCTGTGTCATATTATGTGGAGCTAAGTTTCTTGGTCTATTGTGCATAATTACTGTGTGTTGAGTTGTTAGCTAGTTGTTAGCTAACTCGAGCTCCCACTAGCGTCAGCACTACTGTTAGCATTTTGCATTGGAATGCATGAGCATTTTGTTATGACTGTTAGCAATTAGCTGTTTATTAGTATTACTCATTTATGGTGTTAGGCTATTTTCTATTATATAAGGCTACCGGCCTTAAGTCAGCACCTAAGGTTTCTTATTACATTCATGGTCCTTCAATTCTCCCCAACCCTTCCCCTATTTTTCACTGAATGAAATGGATTTAACAAGTGACATCAGTAAGGGATCATTGCTTTCACCTGGTCAGTCTACGTTCTTAAAGTTTTGTATACTAAGAAAATAAAACAAAAATATAAATACAACATGCAACAATTTAAAAGATTTGAATGAGTTACAGTTCACATAAGGAAATCATTGAATTTAAATAAATTCATTAGGCACTAATCCATGGATTTCACATGACTGGGAATACAGATATGCATCCGCTGGTCCCAGATACCTTAAAAAACAGGTAGGGGCGTGGATGAGAAAATCAGTCAGTATCTGGTGTGACCACCATTTGCCTCATACAGCACAACACATCTCCTTCACATACATCAGGCTGTTCATTGTGGCCTTGTGGAATGTTGTCCCATTCCTCTTCAATGGCTGTTCGAAGTTGCTGGATATTGGTGGGAACTGGAACACGCTGTCTTACACGTCAATCCAGACTACCCAAACATGCTCAATGGGTGACATGTCTGGTGAGTATGCAGGCCATGGAAGAACACGGACATTATCATCTTCCAGGAATTGTGTACAGATCCTTGCGACATGGGGCCGTGCATTATCATGCTGAAACATGAGGTGATGGCGGCAGATGAATGGCACGACAACGGGCCTCATGTTTCATTCAAACTGCCATCGATAAAATGCAATTGAGTTCACTGTCTATAGCTTATGCCTGCACATTCAATAACCGCACCGCCACCATTGAGCACTCTGTTCACAACGTTGACATCAGCAAACCGCTCACCGACACGACGCCATACACATGGTCTGTGGTTGTAAGGCTGGTTGGACGTACTGACAAATTTTAAAAAACGATGTTCGAGGTGGCTTATGGTAGAGAAAATAACATTCAATTCTCTGGCAACAACTCTGGTGGACAATCCTGCAGTCAGTATGCCAATTGCACGCTCCCTCAAAACATCTGTAGCATTGTGTTGTGTTGTGTGCACATTTTAGAGTGGCTTTTTATTGTCCCCAGCACAAGGCGCACCTGTGTAATGATCATGCTGTTTAATCAGCTTCTTGATATGCCACACCTGTCAGGTGGATGGATTATCTGGGCAAAGGAGAAATGCTCACTAATAGGGATGTAACCAAATTTGAGCACCAAATTTTAGAGAAATACGTTTTTTCCGTATGGAAATTTTTTTATTTTAGCTCATGAAACAAGGGACCAACGCTTTACATGTTGCATTCTATTTTCTTTCAATGTATATATACTTTCTATTCAATCTTTTTCTGATTATTTCATTGAAGTTGGCCTTGGGAAAGGAAAAGCAACAACATGTTTTATCAGTGTTGTGATATCAAAACTGTTCAAAAGGGTAAGAAACTGTTGCTCACTGGATTCATAACAGGATAGTAGTAATACAGTATTGTCATCTCAAAGTAATATTTCCAACCCACCTTTGGAAATGTGTACTTAGGCAGCTTCATGGGGAAGAAAGCATTTCTTTTGTATGACACATAATGGACAGGCCGGCCACCCATTGGTACCTAGAGAAACAAGACTACTAATTATGTAACAGTTTTAGTTTTACGTTTTTACACCATTCTCTGTTGGTTTATGGTCATTATTCCTTACAAGGTTACTGTACATTAAGATAGTATTTCACACAACAGGTTTAGTGCCTTTTTATTACCTCAGAAACGTTCAAAATTCCCACCTGAATGAATACATACTGGTCCTGAACCACCAGGGAATCCAGGCTGATGAACCCAGGGAAAGGCCTGCCTTTGTTGGCCTCTGTGCAGTTCTGCAGCTTACATGTTATATACTGGGATCCTATAACAGAAGTTAAAAAATTGCTACATTGTAACAGGAGAAAAGAAGTGCTCTGTGACTATTCAATCAGAGTCTAGCATTTAATTTCATTGATAGTAGAAAGCAGAAGAGCAGGGAGGCCAATTTCTATTTCCACAATTAACAGAGTTGGAATGTGTCCCTCTGTGTTAGCTCTAGCCAAATGAGCCATTCTCCTCAAGGACAAGACATTAACACTGGAGCCCTTATTGAACAGACATTCTAAACACTCCGTCCAACTTAAGAGCCCAGTCAGACCAACTGCCCCTTAGTAAATTAATAAACTTAACTGTAAAGTAGCGAGTGTGTCTAGATGCAGCCAATTTGCATGGGTGAGAGTTCCAATTTGCATGGGTGAGAGTTCCAATTTGCATGGGTGAGAGTTATGTGTACTTGAAGATCAGTTTCCTCTCAACATGATGACTATTGTATAAAAGAGGACTGCTTAGGGCTTTGCACCCCCTTGTAAGTAAATACTGCTGCTACCGCTGTTTATTATCTATGCATAGTAACTTTACCCCTACTTATATGAACAAATTACCTCAACTAACCTGTACCCCCACACATTGACTCGGTACCGGTACCACCTGTATATAGCCTTGTTATTTTATTATGTTACTTCATATTTTATTTATTACTTTAGTTTATTTTTAAATATTGTCTTACCTCTATTTCTTGAACTGCATTGTTGGTTAGGGCTTGTAAGTAAGCATTTCAAGGTAAGGTCTACACCTGTTGTATTCGGTGCATGTGACAAATACATTTTGATTTAATTTGATAAGTGTAAATATAGATAAGAGTGTTTTATGCTTTGTTTTTTTGGTATTCTATTCCCTTCTGAAAATAGTACCTGCAAACTTATGCTGCAGTAACAGCTGCAGTATTCCAAACTCATTTTGTGTTAAGTTCCCTCCTGTCTGTTTGAAATACAATGGTTATAGGTAAGGTCTCTGCAATTTTGCACCCTGTAAAGGCTGTTTCGCAGATGGAAGATGTCTCTTGTGTGTGTAAATGATCCCTAGCTTCCCAATAATAAAATCCCTGAATCTGATGTCCTAGATGTGATGATGACTCACGTCTGTCAGAAATACTTGTCTCCAAGTGAATCATTCCTGGTTCTTTGTCCAAACCCAGTTTTGACCTGTGGGGAGAGGAGAGACATCTGAGGAACATTGCAAGTCAGAACATCTTTTCAAATATGATATGTGCATTATATGGTAAATACCTTATGTTTGGATTTATAATAGCATCAATTTATTAATGATAGAATCTCAACATTTAGCTCATGATCTAGATATGATCGGTTCATTGAAGAGTATAGGTGTGCCTAAATAAATAATCAGTTCAACAAGATGAAGAAAGGCACGCTGACATCAAACTGTACGGGAAACATGAATAATCATTCTGTTGGTTCTCATCTATTCCAAAAGGATCCTGTGAACAAAAACAGTACTTCACAGTCATAAAAAGTGAGAGACAGAGAAATGAATGAAAAACAGAACTCAGAACAGAGATATTAATTTACAGATGTCAACCTCTCTGTTCAATCATGCTAGTTCCACCTTTCTATTAAAACGCCAGCTTCCTTGAGAGGACAAAGTCATGTCGGAAGACATTTGAAGGATGACAATATTTGAGATTTCCATTTTGATTAAATTATATTATAATAGGGAACCTAGCTGCTTGTAATGGTTGAAAAAAATAACAGCAACAACAAAAATTTCCCGTAAACATGGCCCTGTCAATCACTTGGCCTGTGGGGTAATTCAGAGGGAAGGTGCCTCGGAGCCATTTCATCCTTTTTCAATAGAGCCTCAACTTGGGGGGCAGCGGTTAAGTGCCGAGTGACAAGAGTGACCACTTGTTGTATAAATAGCAGCTATTGTGGAAGAAAATGGGTTTCTCCTCATTTTCTATACTGTGTCAGTGTCTGAGCCATAATAAAAAACGGCCCATCCTGCTTCCCTCAGCACTCTGTAATTGCCTTGCTGCTCCATCTATTTTAATGGACTTTCTGTCAAATACTTCATCCTCTTCCATTGGAGAACAGCAGCCCCATGTCCTTAAACAGGTTCCTTATATGTTCCTCTATCACTATGGACTGGATGGACTACATGCTTGCATTGTGTGATCTATAAGGCTTGTTAACAGGTTGATGGTGTAAATCTGCCAAGGCGAGTCTACTGTTAACAGTAGATAAACTGCCGTTATGTGGAGCAACAAAACATATGAATAGTAAAATGAACTGAAGATATGAGCTGTATTTTCTAGAGAATAGGGGGCCATTTCAGACCAAACAAACACAATGCTTGGTTATTATCACTTAATCTTATTATATTCCTATGTAATATTCCTACCACAAACAAAACAAATATATGTTTGGTAGGAGGGTATACACCTTTGTTTGCCTCAGAGAGGACAGTATTATAATTGATGGCAATAATAGCAGGATCATAGAAGTTGTAAACAACAAAGAAATGTAGAATAGATACGTAAACCCAAGCCATCTAAAGTAAACCTCTAAATCAAATATTTCATCAATAATATAAAAAGGAGCGCCTCCCGAGTGGCGCAGTGGTCTAAGGCACTGCATCGCAGTACTAGCTGTGCCACTAGAGATCCTGGTTTGAGTCCAGGCTCTGTCGCAGCCGGCCGTGACCGGGAGACCCATGGGGCGGCTCACAATTGGCCAGCCGACATCCGGGTTAGGGAAGGGTTTGGCCAGCAGGGATGTTCTTGTCCCATCGTGCACTAGCGACTCCTGTGGTGGGTCAGGTGCAATGCATGGTGACAAGGTCGCCAGGTGTACAGTGTTTCCTCCGACACATTGGTGCGGCTGGCTTCCGGGTAAAGCGGGCATTGTGTCAAGAAGCAGTGCGGCTTGGCTGGGTTGTGTTTCGGAGGACAGACGGCTCTCAACCTTCGCCTCTCCCGAGTCCGTACGGGAGTTGCAGCGATGGAACAAGGCTATAACTACCAATTGGATAACAATTTTTTTTTAATAAATGAATGGAATTGAAAGCAGGAATTGGCTCCTGTCTTGGGCTAAAAAGCACTTGATCATCATTTGTTCCCAAGTGATATAGTTTGTGAAAAAAGTTTTTGTCAAATTTTGGCCCAATATTAGTAAATGTGAAATATGACCTAATTCATGTATTTTAATTGACTCATCCACTTTAAGAGATTACGTTGTCCTAATGGCATTATTTATCAAAATGTTAAAAGCTGCCCGATCACCCAATAAGTACTGATCTCCCTTACCCACTTGTAAATATAAATAATTTTGTGATTACACGTATTCATAGTATCATTATACTACTGCATTAAGATACTGTATGTCATGGCAAATAATGTAGATTAGTGACAAGTACTAAATACAGTATTTCTTAAGCACAACTGTTGGACCTTAATAAAAGAGTGTAAGAATATCTATTTCAACTATTCATGTGTTCATCAGGACCATAATTGTACATACTATGTGCCATGTATTGAGTTCAACTCAGGTACCGGCAGAAGACTAAATTCAATACGACAATTCTGATAGGCTATCAGTTCAGAATACTGTCAGTAGAGGAAAGAATGGTACTTTTTATGAAATTGTAGTACTACTACTTGAAGTATGTGGTCAAAGATGGTGGAAAAGACTGATTTATACTCTCACCAGTAAAATCTGTTGGGGACCACACTGTCATGTACGAGCTGCCATCGTCTTCCAAATTCAACAGAGACGTAGAGCTGAAAGAAAAGAACATCCCAGAGTTTGAGAAAATCTGAGGAGAAAAAATTAAATAATATTCCAGAGTTCAAACTAAGAGTTAAAACGAAGAAAATGTCAGACCTGGATAATTCTCTTTCCCTCTATTTTAGGGACTGTCATGTAAGTCTAATGGAGGCCCATACAAAATGTTAATTATATTGACATGTTCCCCCCCCCCCCTTTTTGCACTTTAGAGCACTTTGTTTGAATGTTTTTGTTGAGTGCTGTACAGTTGAAGCTTTAAAGAAGATTTGAAAATAGTACTTTATATTTGAAATACACTTTCAAAGAGTTTCTATTATGACAGGCTCGTCTGGATCAGCTTCTCCCAGTGGTACCTCTCTACCTCCATAGGATTTGTTCCTAATTGACAGCGACAGACTTAACCATCAGTATAATCCCTTTGCATTATGCTATTGAGCTCCCTCTTTTAGCAGAGCAGGGCTGTTATCCAAGCTCTCGAAAGACATGTCATCCATCCTGTTATAACAGTCAACTCTTTTTAGAGTTCAGCCTAATTCATAATGATAAGATTTTTACATCATCTGAGAGCACATCACACATAGGGAACTATTTTACAATACAATTATATTCTACAGTAGTATTGCACTGTACAATACAGCAAACAACTACATGTATATAAAAATAGAAAGAGGTGCTTTCCCCTCTGGGAGAAAGTGATGCTAATGCAAGAACAAGCATACATGTAGAGCACACAGCTACCATTGAAGTAAACATCTTGTTAAAGTCAATAGACTCACTGACATTAACAAGACCCTTGGCTCAATCAATCAATTTGTGTGTGTGCTTTCTCCCCACTCCTCACTCCTCATTTCTAATTGACAGGAGTCTCTTACCTTCTGGTCGTGGCTGTAAGCCAGGATCCAGTCCTCCTGCTCGGGGTGGAAGAGGAGGCTGAGGATGTCGAAGGCTAAGTGGTACCTCTGATAGGATGCGCCCTCGTCAAAGCTAATGAGCAGGCTGCTCTCCACCTCCGGGTCAGTCAGTAACATGATCTGAGATGAGAGAGGACAGGTCAGGAGAGGAGAGGAGGGAGAGTTATCCTCCTGCTATGACAGCATCCACAAGGCATTAGGTGTGCTGTCTATTAGGTCTGCTGTATATTCTGAGGGCGCAGACCATTTTATATAAACGGAGATGATATTAGTAGTAATTCAAATAAAAATGCTGCCACACGAGAGAGTATGAATAAGATTGACATTAGCTCCAAAATCTAACAGACATGTATGTATGTGTTTTATAAATCACAACATTTAGCAAAGATGATTATTATTATCCATTCATGTTTGTAATGATTCAACTTGATAATTCTACTATTGTTAAGAGTTTTAAGGACATGACAGATATGGTTATGGTAAGGTACATGTATGAGGACGTACCTTTCGTTTGTTATTGGGACTCACGTACAAGTAGCTTAGTATGGTTTTTGGCCCGACCTTTTCATCAAGTTTCTCATACGTGGTTCCATAGTCTGTTGACCTAGAATTCAATTAGGGGATTAACTAAATTAGTTATTCTACTGTTAAATCGTGAGTCTGAGAGCACAGAGCAATATCAATAATAATACCTATGGTTTAGTACAGTGTCATTAGGCTTTCGCAGGCAAGCAGAAAATTGGAACTGGAACGACGCAATTTGCTAGTTGAATGGAGAATTGTTCAATTATAAGAATAAACATGGATATATGTATGAGAGACTATGCAAGGGAATTAAATGATTTGTAGTTCATCTAAAACATGCGTCCTAAAACATTGACACCACAATCTACATTACAAATGTCTACCCTGTTTCTCACTAACATTCAAAACCAAGCTCGATAACAACTGTGTTGGAGTTGGAGACAGTTACGTAATAATATTAGAAAAGCTATTCCAGAAGCATGTGTATTTCACATTGCCCTCTGGTATATTCTGGATGTCAGAAATATTTCAAGTTTAACCCTCCTGTTGTGTTCGTTTCATGTTCATTTATTCTGTGTTCCCAGTCCAAAATGACCGCCCCATTATAGCTGATTATAAATCCATAATAATACATATATTATCACCTAATGTTGTGTTAGATCTTTTTATCAACTTAAGTTCTTGTGAACATTACAAGTTTTGAACTTCTATTTGCTATTTATGGCCTGTAGGCCTCATTGACCTGAGCTCATACAACTTGTTTTTGAGTAAAAAAAGCATAATGTATGGATTATTTTGACTATAACAAATACTCAAATGAAATATATTGTGTTAATTATCACAGACTAATTTGTGTCAAAGTTTAACAAGGACTCTCTCCTCCTCGCCAGTGTCATGATCAAAGATATGATCAAGAGCCTCACACACAGTATATAGTTTGGTCATTGTGCTGCCACAGAATGAATTGTGAGCAAGGTCTCAAAAAAGCTTTATATACCAGAGCTGCGAAAAAAATTCTTTATATTATTGAAAAAATGTCGCTATTGTTTGTGAGATTGCCAACAGGTGTGGTTCCCGTGGGGGAAAGATTCTATTGGGGAAAGGTTCCCGTGGGGGTTGCCATGGAAGCCAATAAGGGGAGTGAGGTGGTGTGTGTGTGTGTGTGTGTGTGTGTGTGTGTGTGTGTGTGTGTGTGTGTGTGTGTGTGTGTGTGTGTGTGTGTGTGTGTGTGTGTGTGTGTGTGTGTGTGTGTGTGTGTGTGTGTGTGTGTGTGTGTGTGTGCTCGAACACACATGCATGTGGGGGTCTGGGAGAGGAAGTGTGTCCATCTGATGAATGGGCATGTGCCTGAACTCAATTGTATACACTAATTGTAGTCTTACCCATTCATTTCTAATGACCGGTCATTTTTGACCGGGAACAACACAGGTGTACAAAAGTTAAATAAAACACCCAAAATTGAATGAAAATCAACAAAATGTTCAGATGCCCTGTGTGGACAAAGTCATGGAACCTTATGACAATCAGATTAAATGAACTACATTTTTCAGAGAGAAAACTTGTAAATCGGTCCAATTCGACCGGAACACAGCAGAAGGGTTAATATGCTACATTAGGGAACATACAGTAGAACACTAGTTTGCAATATTTGAACACAATGTTCCCAGTGTACTGTCTCTGTTTCTTATCTCCCTGCTTCCCAGTCTCTTATACACTTGTATAACCAACATACAACATTCAAATGGGCCATTCGTTTTTCCTAAGCATGTGATAGGCAATCACTCGGGCCCATGGTCACATGATCAAGAACAACTCTTGGTCCTGAACATGAACACCGAAGCCAGACCGAAATCCACTGAGATTAATTGAACCCCTCCTTACCTCCATAAAGAGCTCTCTGTGACACTGCCAAGGCTGAAGTCAAAGTACTTAGTCAGCATTAGAATCACCTACAAAACAGAACAAAGTTCCCATCTCAGCGTACAGTTTTAGAAAATACTAGTAATAGACAACCCTCTGTTAAGGTAACACTTCCCTGCATCATTTCATCTGGCACTATGGTGGCACTTGAAGTAATGAGTGAATGGGCACACACTGGCTAAATCCACGTTGTTTCCACATTATTTCAATGAAATTATATTGAGGCAACATGGAATAAACGTTGGATTGACATCTGTGCCAAGTGGGGAGATGCCTATTTTGCATTCTTTCCCTATTGAGGTGGTAAATAAGCCTAAAATACTAAATAAGGGAGAAAATAAACTTTTGACAACCTCATTTTTAAACTTACAACTGTTGTTATTTTAATCATTGGAAGCGGTTTGAGCAGGATGGCCTTAGGAGGAGTGTATCATACATTTTACAACAGCAGCTAGCAACACATCAGCCTTAATATGGACGCTTGTGTCAACAGCCACACACATAAACAAATCCCAAACAAACTTCTGAGGACTTGTCAAGGCATAATTTTGCATGAGGATGGTGCATCTTCTGTACAAAGGTAAATCAGGGAAAATGTTGTGCTTTTTAAGGGCTCAGCAGGTTTCTTCCATGGCAAACACTCTACCGACGGTGGTCTATAAATAAATGAATAAATAAGTAAACAATGCATCTATCGTTCATCCTAGGCACAGCAAGGCTCTCCTCGTAAATATCATGGACATCATTTCTGAGGAGATCGTAAAGAACACCATTGTTATATGGCTATTATACAAGCCTTTACTTAATAGGTATTAAGACACATAAATTGCGAAGTGTCACGTAAATTGTTCCAGATGTTCATGCATGGCTCTCTGTGGACAGGTCTATTTTCCCCATTGTAATTTGAAAGGAGAAACTATTTTCCTATTCAGCGTTTGTTTGAACCTAAATCAAAGTCTGTGTATCACTTCATTAATATTATATAAGACAATGTTAACAGATTGATATTTCCCTTTCCCGCCGCACTAGATACTTAAAGACAATATGGAAAAATACTATTTGAAAACATGCAAAATTATGCAACGCTCTCAGTGGTTCACTGCTTAAGAAACCAGTGTAAAGGTCTTCTACTCCTTGGAGACGACCTCTCTTCTGGGACCATTTTTCTTCCCAATTGTACCCATTTATTTTCTTTGTTATTTGGCCTTTTAGTTGATACAATGAATCAAGAAACGTGGTTCTTTTCATAAAAACGTGTATGTATTGTGGTTGGCCAAAGTGTGGTGAAGAATAATCTCAGTGTCTTGTAAACACAGCAGCAATATAGAACCCTGCGGATTGGGAAGTAGAGATTAATGGTCTACCAATAACATGGCCTTGATAACTTCCAAAAGTCCCAATCTGTTGGACATTGTCATACAAAATAAAATGACCTAGAGCAGTTTGGAAAGTAGAGCCAGATACTTCCTGTCTCCCTGGATAGTCATTAATTTAACCATTTACTTGAGAAGGTCCAGTGGAAGTCTCAAATCATTTGCACCCCCTCAAGTGCCAGCTGTAAAACTTGAGGTGTTAGGCTAGTGTTGAAAGTACAAGCTGAAGCTCTCTAAATGATGTCAATATTTAATGTACCAGGCATCAATATACATAGATACTTCATTTTGTAGATTGTTCTGTGTTAAACAGGGGGTATGGGCTGGGTACTTACTTGCTATCTTACTGTAGCCATAAACATTAGTGTTAGAGGGAGTCATGAAGAAACTCTGAACACCCAAGAGCAATAGAAACCTATTAAAATCACCAATGCTCTGAAGCTAAAATGTGTAGATGAGGGATTTGGTTGGGGTAAAGATACATTACAAATTCCTAGATAAAAAAGGGCATGGCAGGAATGATACTTTCATCAGTTTGCTAAATAAGTGCACAGATCCATCCCTTCCACATCTTGGCAAAGATGAGATGTTAGAAAGCTTTTAACACGTCGAACACTCATCATGCCATGTTAGCGACCAATGTCTCCCAAAAAATCATGTGACATAGGAGAATAAGAAAAAGGATTTCCAAGCCCTGTGTAAATCTCAACCCTTGGAGAGTGAATTCATTGGTATGAATCTGATCATTATTGAGGCATGAAAGGGGTTTTATAGTGAATTAAAAGAGCTTAGTATGAGGAGATTACCGCGGTGGAACGAAGGCATTGTATTAAGACAGTTGTAGGGATGAGGGATAGAGGGTGGAGGTGGGAACTTTCTATTAGTGAAGGATGAGGAGCACCTGAAAGAGACAAATTAAATGCAAGACAGACTATACATTACGATTCATTCCCAGACTCAGTGACTCCCTGATCCAGCCTTATCAGCTTCAGGAATTAAGTTACATCATCAATAAAACTGTCGACATATTTACCCACTGCAATTAAATAGATGGATGACTCCATAAAAGCAATTGTTACCCAAGTAACTGATCGGAATATGAATAGGGTAGTTTTCTATTTGTACCCTATAAATGGAAAAGCACAACTAACACATTACCCTTTTTGGCTTTTAAGAGTTTATCTCACAAACTATTTCCACTACCTCAACACTAATGATGCTGATGAAACAAGCCAGCTCAAGTCTCTCCCTCATGTTAAGCCTTATTGTACAGATGTGAATTGTTACACTGCAGTCACAATACAATTTAGTGTTTAATAGCAATTGAGTAGACACACGCATTCTTAGAAATGTACAGTAGGTGTTAACTTTCAAACAGATGTTTCTGTTGGTTCCTAATGATATTAACATTAAAAGCTATGAATTTTGAAAGTATAGAGTTTCGTATCGTCAGCTATTTAACATATATATGTTAAAATCTGACTTATTTCCTGTGTTTTACTGGGTGAACGTCCTTTTGAAAGAATAAAATACATAAACAACACTTTCTGTTTCCAGCTATGTCTGTTGGTACAAGCAAAAGCACGTGAAGCTCAGTGCTCTCAACCACACAACCGCAACATGTATTATTGGCTTGCTTTTGTCTGCCACATCAATTTATATCTCTTTATTCACACAGACATTGTTTCCTGGTAGACCAGATGTTAGCTAGGGCTGGATTGTTTGACGTCAGAGCTATTTGCTCTCCCATGGATAACAGGTCAACTGGATCATGAATTATAAGGTGACATCACATTGGTATATTGCAAAGATAAATGATTTAATGTCCTCGCATGACTCTCATAACCACCAGGATTCACAAAGCATGCTGAATGACTGCTTAAGGTAACAACAGAATACTCTAGATCACGGTCATATCTGCCTCCTCCAACCATATTAGTATCTTCTGACATTCACTACTGTCAACTGTGAGCTTTACCATGAACAAAAGGATATTTGAATATCTGTAAATATGATAGTAGATACTCAGGATACAGTAAAACTCTCTGGATTTCTGACATTAACGTATTTATTTAGCACATACATGTAAAACTCCTTCAAACTGGTCTTAACATAAAAAGAAAACGTCTACCCTAAACATGTATCACATGTAACAATAATGTTGCACACCAAAATCCAAATGACCGATCATTACGTTTGTAACCACTACAGATGTAGGATCTTCATTTGAACCAGGTTGCCACAGCAGGAACATAATCCTGCAGCAACAGGAAATGTGAAGTATTATGTGGATTTTAATGGACTTTTGTGTTCATGAGGGAAAATCAAGTCTGAATTGTCAAAGTGTAAATTACAAAATTCAGAAGCCTTTTTAAACCTCAAATACACAACAAGTTTTCAATTTCTGCATTGCAGGAAAGTTCTCCCGCAACACGGTGATCAAATTAAGATCCTGCATCTGCAATTGAATATCCATTTTGATCTATGTTTCCCTGAATCTCAGTGAACCATATAAAGTTAATTGGGTACCAAGAATATATAGTTAGCCACCATGTTAGGGATACGCTGATGCTATCATACTATTAAGAAAATACTAAATTAAAGAGGCATTACAAACACCCCTATGGCGGACATTTTTTGGTTGTTGATTCTTGACGTGATAAATCATCAGAAGCCCCTCACTTCTTCTTTGAATGTATGTTTTTGCCGTAGTAACTCCTCCTTAAAAAGAACGAAGCGTAGCTGTATCTCCAGCCAGACTATGGCAGCCTGCTGAGCCTAGAAACTTCATCGTGCATGAGGAAACTCTGATCAATGCTGGCAAGATTAGACATCGAGTGGGTTTGTTTTTCTACCCAGCCCAAAAGTAGCACCCGCTGAGCGGAGGATGCCTTAAAAAAAAACACTTTTAACTCATATAAATGCCTTCTGAAATGTGGATGCTCAAAGATAAAGGTGCAGGGTTGTGTGTGTTCTGTTGACAAATTCTAAGTTACATCACCAGCAATGACATTTGTCTAACTTTGATATAATTCATGCTAATTGCATGCACACTTTGTTAGAGCTGCAACCAAAGGAAATGTCCATGAAATACCTCTGCTATAAATCTACTTCAGTAATTTGTTTTGAGGTTGGGACGTGAGCCATGACCATAGACATTAAAACCAGTAGACAGTGATACAGTAGCATCCATGTATTCCTATGGAAAACTCCCGATAGCGCATGAAGCCGGAAGTATTTGAATTGAAAGTACGCCATATTGCTGAATGGGGCTGAATGGCACCAAAACAATCGTTAAGGATCATGGTGAAAGTGGTCGTAACTAGCAATGGATCATGGTTGACGTAGTCCTTTTCATCTTGCCTGAGAGAGTCCACCTTAAGTCAACCTTAACCTCATAGCCTGCCAGCCTGTGAAAACTCTGTGTCAGCACGTGGTCCTGTGTGACGACAAATGTAGTAGTCAGAATGACTCTTGTATAATGTCCTCAATTTTGCAACCCTACTAGTGACCCTTAGGCGACATGCTGAGGTCTAAAAGGCTGTGTTCCCTCCCTGCAGCACACTCAGTGCAGGACTGAGGTCCAACAGAAGTCTCCAAAATATGAGTCACAGTAATACATTGAAGATGTCAACTGAACAACTCTGGTGTTGCTAATGTAACGTAGATGAGATGAGACTGGTAGATTGATGTTGCAAGAGAAAAGGCAAGAATGAGTGCTGATGCAGGTTGATCATGTAATAATGGTTATGACTTATAATAGCTAATATAAAGAGGATGATGCATCTAATGCAAAGGTGAAAGTAAAGACTGATGGAAAAAACATAAAAAGGTGCAAATGTTGCAAATGTTGCCCTCGCTTCTGTCAATATAATATCCCATATAATATCCCATTTACACCTTGAAATGCATTTTGGGATCACACCTAATGCCATCCCCCTTTTTGAGCGTTGGACCAGTAACTGAAAGGTTGCTGGTTCGAATCCCTGAGCTGACTAGGTTAAAAATCTGTCGATGTGCCCTTGAGCAAAGCACCTACCCCGAATTGTTCCTTTAAGTCGCTCTGGATAAGACCGTCTGCTAAATGACTAAAATGTCAAATGTAAATGACAGCCATCTGTTCGTGATCAGATCTGGTGAACAAGTAAAGCTTGCATAGACTCCCTTGTAAAGTGATGCATTGGTTGTGACATCCACATGACAATTAAGGAAAGTTGATGGGAGGTAGAGTCTGATCTCACTCATTCTGTATGATCCTAATCCAATGCTAAATGAAGATGAAAAGCATACACATATTAGAACAATAAAGTATGTACAAAATTATCCAAAATAGAAATGATATAAATGAGATGTGTACTGAATTATATAACACACCCAGGGCCACAGCACTGCTTCAGTTCTAGCATCACCTTAAGAAATAGACTGTTCCACTACAAATGCGGTCTTTGAAGAGAAATCCACAACGGTCTGCTGCATCTGATGCCAATCTAATGAGGGATTAACTCCCATTAGCCTGATATTTTGAGGATACAGGTCCGGGTTGCTGTTAAGCATTTCTTTGGACAAATGGATTTGTGAGAAGTGTCATGTAAATAGGCTAACAATGGATTGCTTGAACATGTGCAGCAGAGGTAAAATAACAAAAATCATTGGACCATGCCTTAATCCTCACATCTACCCTTAATTCCTGGGTCACGCAAAACCTCCACCCACACAAAGATAGACAGACTAAAAGAAACACACTGATCGTGAGTGAGAGTGTTTGTGTGTGTGTGTGTGTGTGTGTGTGTGTGTGTGTGTGTGTGTGTGTGTGTGCGTGCGTGCGTGCGTGCGTGTGTGTGTGTGCATCTGTGTGTGTGCGCGCATGTGTGTGTGTGCGCGCATGTGTGTTTCCAATTTCAACAATCTAGCTCTTCAGCATCCTCTCATTGAACCGCCTGGTGCACTGGTCTGCACTGCCCACTGCTCTCCCAATGCCTCCCAACGTTTTCCAAGTGACAGGATTTACACTAGAGGCCTACACACAACTAATTAATTACATATCAGACCCTTCAGAAGTCCAAGTCCACCACCTAAAATTACATTTTAAGAGGCAGAAACATTATAGGCTAAATGTTATACATTCCAAATGATTATGCCATGCGCTATAATGCAAGGATGCATTCATCGTTGCCAAGTTTCACTTACGCTGCTATTTTGGCCGGACCAATGCACCATGGCTTGGTTATGAGCTGAATCACCCGTGAGTGCGAATGTAGAACTACTGAGTTTCAACTCATGTTGCACGGAGGTTGACGCATCTTCACCGTTCCATCGGAATCCGGACCAAGATGTTCTGCTCTCCGCCGTCTGGAAGCTGCGCTTTCGTCGACGGCGAAGGTTCCTCAAACTTGCCCCAGCCTTCTTTTTTGATAACGCATGTCGTTTAAGTCTATTTTCTCTTCCAAAACTATTCATTGTATTATGTCTAGTGTTATTGACGGTTACTTTATTGAGGGTGGCAGGTGGAGACATAGGCCTATCTATGAGTTTGGAGGTGATGCCCGAGGCACTTTGATGTTGATAGAGCACTTCAGAACTATCCACGAGCCGACGTTCTTCTAATCCACGGCTGTATGATTTATTTACAAACGGATGCTCGGATTCGGGGACTGAACTTCTTGCCTCGCCATCACCGGAGACGCGCGCTAAATATTCCGCAACATTTACTTTTTTACAGCTGCTTTTAAAGGGGTGACAACCTGGTGACTTCTCTGCCACCCCAACAACTTCATCCTCAGTTCCCTTTCCAAATGGATCAAATCCCACTTTAGAGAGTTCCCGGGGAGCCGGCTTGATAACAGAGAGTTGGCTTGATGGAATGCACCTTATATCTGTTTTTGTCATGTCCAGGGTGGAAGTTAAGGTAAAAAGACACATCCACATAGCAATGAGCCAATGAGGGCAGCAGCCGACGGTTGTTTCCATCCCTCGTTTAGGTTAGTCCGATTTGAATTGTAACCTGAAGATAATTCGACTACTTTTTAGGGTTTGATTATTATCTGCTGAATCGCTTCGGGAACGGAGGTTGCTACAGTGTGCGAAGAAGCGCTCACAGAAGTAGTGATGCAAACGATGCACCGGAGGAGGAGCTGGCGGTTGGATTCGGTCATGATAGGAGAGAGGATAGCCAGAATCCGACTAGACGTTCATTTGGAGAGAGGAGAAAGGGGAGCTATCCCCTGTACTTTAACATTATAGCAACCCTGATATTAAAGTGGTCTTACTGTTTAGGGGAAGTTATTCTCTGGATAACATGGAAAATGACACATTGAGTATTATTTCAGTCATATTTTCAGTAAGGAGTAGCCTATAAAACATACTGATATATGCATTGTAAATAATGCCCTCAATAGGACCAATTTGATGCACATAGGCTGAATGAATTTTGCCCACATTTTCAAAGCAATTTTTTAATATATTTTTGAACATTTCAGTCTTTGGGACCTTAAATCTACGTCCATAATGAGTAACACTTTATATTGTCATTAAGTAGTCAATAATATACCAATTATAAGGCATGTGTTCATGATTCCGTATTTATTATTAGCCCATTACATTTTCAAACGCAAGTAAGCTATAAAAAAACGGGTAAGAGTTATAACATATCATTTATAAGGCATATCTTAATTAACAGTATATCATTTATAAATAACGATATTCACATGACATATTAATACTGCTGTTGAACGTCATTCTTACAAATCCAATTACAAATCATTAGCACGGGTCTCGAGCCAACGCCTGTAGCAACGCATTTTGCACTACGATGCAGTGTCTTAGACCGCTGAGTCACTAGGGAGGACCAAGCAACAAGTTTTTAATGGTTATCAATTGCCTTGCACAAAGTATCAACATTCTAAAATACTACACAGGACGCTTTAAGAATTTAATTTAAATGTTAATTGTATTTTTTGCTCACAGAAACAATGAGAGAATATAGAAAAATAATAATGAAATGTTAATTTTATAAAGCAGCCCATACAATCATCTGCCAGAGAGTCCCCAGTAGGTGGGTCCAGGCCCACCCAGGCACACCCGTGACTAAGCGCCTGAGTTAACTTAGAGCAAATGATACGTAGATCATGACTCTGGGACATTATCCTGCCCTCACCATGACATTTTCTCTGAACCTTCACCTTAGTTATTGCCATCAGGAATTACAGGTTTGAAATATTGCTGTCAAATACATTGGGGAGCTCACAGAAAAGTGTGTTTGTTGTGTTGCCATTTCAAAATTGGCCCATGACCTGTTGTCATCTTTGGAAAATGTCCCTTTTGCCAATCTAATTGACTGTCCAGGGACCTACAACCATGCACTGTCAGTGTGCTAACACAGCTAAAATAATGAGCAGGTCAGACTCTAAGAACCTTCATGCTGTGAGTTGCAATTGTCTAACGGTGTGGGGTGCTAATATTATAATCTTTTCTTCAGGCTGGCATTGGTATTCACCTGAATCTCACTGGGTTGCAATGGAGGTGTGGCCAATCATTTTGCCAGCCTCCTATTCTGGGAAAGTAATACAACATCATTCACTTTATTAGCAGAATAGTAACGCATGAAGTTGCTGAAAATATGCTGAATTATGGCAATACATTGGCCATAGCATACAATATATGAAATCCTTCATACTGTGCAATTGGCTACTTGGATTGAATGCAACATTGGTGCAAACCATTAGAACTCCATTAGATGTGGAAGCCATCCTCACCATGCTAGCTATTTGCTTCTATTCCTGGGTAACATTTAGTCAATAGGAGGAGGTTGGTCTTGACTGATGCCTTAGAGAGTCTCTATATTGATCTGTCCTCCCCATCGCTTTGCTTGAGCCGGGACTTGTTCCTGTTACATGGAGGGGTCAGCAACACAGGGCCGTCTTTCATTCAGAGCCATTAGCAATGCAGTGTGCACTAGCTCTCTCAATCTGTTTCAGTTATCCTGCATCAGACAAGAAGCAAACCTGCCTAATGCAGATGAATGGTTGACTGGGAATTTCAATCACGCTTAGGCCTATGTGTGTATACAAAACACTTTTGATCCACTGCTAAAAGTTTTTTTTTAATATTACTATTTTTGGGGCGGAAATATACCACAGAACATTAATCAGTGTATTAAAGGTTTCATATGTGTTTAAGTATTTTTAAATGTATGATAAAAAGTGAAATAATGTAGACTGGCAGTATTTATAGAAGAATACATAATAGGAGATTAAATGTGATGTACCAAGGACAGTTGAAGGGAACATGAAAAGAAACATGAATTTAACTGCGATCTCGGTTTATCGTGTCATTATCATATATGGATGTAAGCTTTAATAACTGCTTACATATTAGGCCTACCTGTGGGTGTGCACACACCATGGCAAAATGTATGATTGTCTTTCAAGAGAAAGGATCGCTCTAGCTTTGGCTGGCTTTCTGTCACACACACAGACTGAATACAAACTGCATAATTCTCCCTGGCACTGGGGGTAGCATTGAGGAGTTTACCACATCAGTCTCCAGCTTCATTAATAAGTGCATCTACAACGTCATACCCACAGTGACCGTATGTACATATCCCAACCAGAAGCAATGGATTACAGGCAATATCTGCACTAAAGGCCAGAGCTGCCTGATTTCAAGTAGCGGGACACTATTTTATTTATTTATTTCACCTTTATTTTACCAGGTAGGCCAGTTGAGAACAAGTTCTCATTTACAACTGTGACCTGGCCAAGATAAAGTAAAGCAGTGCGACAAAAACAACAACACAGAGTTACACATGGGATAAACAAACGTGCAGTCAATAACACAATAGAAAATCTGTATACAGTGTGTGCAAAGGGAGTAAGGAGGTAAGGCAATAAATAGGCCATAGTGTGCGAAGTAATTACAATTAATCCGGACACCTATAAGAAATCCTGCTTCGACCTCCGACAAGCCATGAAACAGGCAAAGCATCAATGCAGAACTAAGATGGAGTCCTATTACGCCGGCGCTGATGCTCTTCGGATGTGGCAGGGCTTGCAAACTATCATGAATTGCAAAGGGAATCCCAGCCGTGAGCTGCCCAGTGACGCAAACCTACCAGACAAGCTAAATGCCTTCTATGCTTGCTTCGAGGCAAGCAACACTGGACAATGCATGAGAGTACCATCTTTCCCAGACAGCTGTGTGATCATGCTCTCCGCAGCCAATGTGAGTAAGCCCTTTAAACAGGTTAACATTCACAAGGCCTGATTACAAGGATGTGTACTCAGAGCATGTGCTGACCAGCTGGCAAGTGTCTTCACGGACATTATCGAACTCTCCCTGACCCAGTCTGTAATACCTACATGTTTCAAGCAGACCACCATAGTCCCTGTGCCCAAGAACATCAAGGTAACCTGTCTAAATGACTATCGCCCCATATCACAAATTAAATGTTCTCCACACTGGTGCCCCTCAGGGGTGTGTGCTTAGTCCCCTCCTGTACTCCATGTTCACCCACGACTGCATGGCCACACACTACTACAACACCATTATTAAGTTTTCCGACGAACGAAACCGGTGAGACAGCCTATAGGGAGGAGGTCAGAGACCTTGCAGTGTGGTGCCAGGAAAACAAACTCTCCCTCAATGTCAGCAAGACAAAGGAGCTGATTGTAGACTACATGAAATGGAGGACCGAGCACACCTCCATTCACATTGACAGGGCTGTAATGGAACGGGTCGAGAGCTTCAAGTTCCTCGGTGTCCACATCACTAATGGTCTATCATGGTCCACACACACCAACACAGCCATGAAGAGGGCACAACCACGCCTCTTTCCCCCTCAGGAGGATGAAAAGATTTGGCCTGGGCATACATATCCTCAAAAGGTTATTCAGCTGCACCATTGAGAGCATTTTGACTGGCTGCATGACTGCTTGGTATGTCAACTGCTTGGCATGCAACCGCAAGGCACTACAGAGGGTAATGCTTTCAACCCAGTACATCACTGGGGTCGAGCTCACTGATATCCAGTACCTCTATACCAGGCGGTGTCAGAGGAATTATCTATCCTGTTGCCTAGTCACTCTATGCCTCCTAGTTATATGTACATATCAGTGGAGGCTGCTGAGGGGAGAACGGCTTACTTTTCTATTATTTCTCCATTTTCTTTCTCTCTGCCTTGTTGGAAAAGCCCGTAAGTAAGCATTTTACTGTTAGTCTACACCTGTTGTTTGTGAAGCATATGACTAACACTATTTTATTTTGTTTTATCTTAAATTGTTAATTTGCAGACTTGTGAGCATGCCCTGCAGAATGCACTCTTAGGAGAAAAGATGGATCCTAGCTGTTGATTTCCCCTGTTAGTTAAATTGAACAGACCTTGAAATCCTTTGTAGAATTGTAGCCTATTTTCAAGGTCTCTTCCTCTGTCTAGAAATAGCTTCAATTGTTAGCTTCCCTCTTACACCTTTCTGTAACAAAGGTGATGCAAAAGAGGAGAAAACAAACATAGCATTCGTCCAAACAGAAGATGACGAGACAAAAAGGCAATGAAGGATGAAATGCCAGGGCATTAGTTATGCACAGTGTCCACCCCACCTCCCCTCTGCTCCAACAAACATCTGCCTTTACTGCAGTAGGATCTGTGGCAATGGATCAGACTCAGCATCACCTCCAAAACTCACAGATATCACTCCCATAGGAAGATAATCCTTTTGATCGCAGATTATTACTTATCTAATCCTGTCTTTTCTGTTAGAGGATTGAAAACGAAATGAAAGTCGATCTGCGGTGTGGGTTTGGTCAGCCGTGCACTGTACTACTATCAGTGTTGCGTTGATGTGTCACGTCCTGACCATAGAAAGCTGTTATTTTCTATGGTAGAGTAGGTCAGGGCGTGACAGGGGGGTTTTCTTGTTTAGTTTTTCTATGTTGTTATGTTCTCGTTTTTTATTTCTATGTTGGGTTTTGTTTGGGATGATCTCCAATTAGAGGTCATCGTTGTCTCTAATTGGAGATCATACTTAAGTAGGTGTTTTTCCCACCTGGGTTTGTGGGAGATTGTTTTTGAGTTAGTGTATGTTTCACCTCTGCGTCACGGTTTGTTGTTTTTTGTTCTTTAGTTCATGTGTATGTATTGCATAGTTTCACAGTGAAAATAAAATGTGGAATGACACACACACTGCACTTTGGTCCACTCCTTCCTACGACAACCGTGACATGATGGGTTTTTTCAGCTAGCTCATTTTAGTGATGGACGCTTGAGACTTACACTTCAATTAGTACCCAGCACACCTCTGGGGCAGCTGAAGAGACGATCGCCTTTTCAACTAATAATTCCAAATACATTACTAAGAGATAAATTGCAAGACAATACAGGCAGCGGGTTAAGTGTTTTGACCCTTGTGAAATGCTATAGGCCATATCTATTGACGGCACAAATCCTCTGGTCTATTTAGCTGAAGAAGAAGGATATACAATGCAAGCCTTTCAGGTTCAATGGCTGCTATGATGTTGGTATCACAAACCAGAGAGATGATTGTGCATAGACTAAGAGCTATATTAATTATAAATGTGTTGATATACAGTTTGTACAGATATAAACATCAATAGATAACAGACAGGTGGATGAATTTCACAGCACATACAGTAATATTTAAAAGGGAATATGATATGAACTTCTGAGAAGCTTATTTTAGAGCTAGTGTAATGCAAGAAAAACTAAGTCTCATTGTGGCCTTTTGCACATATGCTGTCTTCGAGTGTTTGGTCTGTTGCCGTCATGCAGATTCTTTCTGGGTAGAACACAGTCACTCTCTCCCCTCCCTCTCAGTGTCCCAGTAGTAGCAGCTGTGGGAGTTCAATATGATGATAGTCTGATGTACGCCAGCCTCTCTGCTCTCTCTGGGTCCCATTCTTTAAATCAACAGCCACGGGGCTTGTGTTGCTGTTGCTCTGTCTATTCTACTATGGTGGGGGCTTCTTGTGGAGCTGAAGTAATTCTAGCCTGGCCTAGAATCAGGTTTACGGTAGTCTCAGTGTTTTATGTAGCTCCCGTGTAAGAAGGTTCCTAATGGTTAAGTTGAGATTTCCAGACTTTTTTGCCTGCCTAATTAGTCATGACGAGACATAAACAATGAGAAGGTCACTCTTGTTGTTTCTTCTGTAAAAGTCCTGCAGGTTGCTAGCTCCATATGCTAGATCTCTAATGAGGTAATACCAGTTTATCCTGAGCAGTCTGAAGGCCATGGCAACAGTTAAACCACTGAGGTTTGCACAAGTGGAAAACTCCCAGACAATGCATCAGTCATTCACAAAGGAAAATATTTCATCTTCCAGGAGACCCCTGAAATTTTCAGGACTGTCGTTTTTTTAGCCTTGTGAACAGGGCTTGAGAGAAACATCCTCCTATTCATAAATTATTAAACAAAGCATATATCACAACCTTTGAGATCAAAACAGCATGCTTGTAAGATACAGGGGGGCAACTCTGATATTTAGCACTGCGAAGTACAAAACAAATCTAAAATGGAAAGGTTAGATGTTTGAAATCTGACACAAGCACAGAGCCTTTGTAATTTCCCTGACAGGTACACAATATGGCAGAGGAGCACTGTAGGGTATATGAATCTATCTTTGTACCTCTCCAAGAGGCTGAGGATTTTGCACCAACACAGAGAATAGGGTTCCTGTGAAAATGAATATTTGATGATATTGCTAGCAGGCTATGATTGGAAGCATGAGCGGATTAGCATTCATAACCGCCTCTTGAGCAGAACTTTCATCATTATCAACCTTAAGTTTAACAGCCAGCGTTAATGCCTACGCTGCACCTAAGGGGCTGTAGAATAGCATGTTAGTGTCTTCCAGGGGTTGCAAACGACAAGGCAGGTAAAAAATATTGACCCTCTACAGTTTTTCAATCGCTTTGGCAAATTTCTTGAAACAGTCTTAACATTCTCTAAACTGTAAGTGCAAATGTCACAACTGTTTTATGGGACATCACAACTCTACTGCATGTCCGCAAAATGTAGTAACTCACCCAAAACATATAATTCATGCTTCAAAACCTAGTTATTGTGTCAGTAAATTGGCCAATGCCACCAAAAGGAAAAGTTTTTTTTGTCATCGTGTGAGCCGCACTGGTCAAAATGTTAAGATGTTTTTTCACCATGTCAGTCAACCCTGGTAATGTTTGTTATATACAAATGTCAGTTTTGTTCTACTTTTTTGTTGACACTGACTGCTTACTGTACTATACCAGAATGTCAGTTGTGTCGAGCTGAATGCTATTGTGTATCCCACAGAGCTTTTTAGATCCCGATTTCAAAAGTAGGTAAAGGTTTACTGGGAAAAGTCAATACTGTACAATACTGTAGTACACAGTTAAAGGATATGCACAGTTGTATGTATACAGTACATTTATTTTTGTAGCAATGTGTTGCATGTAAACAGAAAATTCACATTTGCATGTTCATTTTTACATATTTCTTACATGTAAAGTCATATAGTGAAGAGAAAATTTGCCACAAAATGACATCCATGCAAAAAAAGAAGAAAAAACGCAACAATGAAAAAACCTGCTGTAAAAAAACAATAAATTGTACCTTCTCACAGTACGTAACATTGCAAGTTCCCATCGTCTTGGTGGACATCCTGTCACTATTGTTGGTCTGGCCAGAGATTTTCCTCAACATCACGTCTGATGTTTTCCCTTGAGATGCACCGGGGGAAAAAAATCTCCTTGTGTGGCGCAACCATCCCCTGCAATGATCGCCTGTGATGTCCTCACAAGCAACATTCATGGCATCTAACAGAGACATCTGATCTCGTGCCCGATAGTCATATACTTTCCACCTCCATGCTGAACAAACCTCTTCTATCGGATTCAGGAATGGGGAGGATGGTGGAAGGAACTCCATTGTTATCCTTTCATGCGAAAGATTTGCTGCAAGCTGACATTATCCCACACAATTACATAATTTGGCAAATCTGGTCTAATTTAACCTCTTTCGTGTTCTGATATTAGATCTCTGTAAAGTGTATTTAGGAAGACCAGGAGAATTTGGGTGTTATAGGGCCCAATGTGTGGAACATGTGTGCTCACACCATTCTCAGAAATGGCACCACACATTGTAATATTGCCCCCACGTTGGCCTGGTGTGCCAATTGTGGCTCGGTGTCCAATGAGATTGCCGCCACGTCTCCTGCCTTTGGTCAGATTGAACCCAGCATAGTCCACAAAAACAAGACTGTGGGTCATTTCATGTCCTTCCAGCTCCATTATTCTCTATATAGTAACACAGAAACAAAATATAAAGTCAGTTTTACATAGCCTGTCCTAGAATCAAACAGTTTAGTAAAGTAGACATCTTTTATGTTCTTACGGGTATCTACAACTTCAAGAAGTATATACAGGCATCATTGAAGTACAGTAAAACTCCCTGTACAATATACCATGTGCACACCAATGGTTTCCCTGGACATACTGGTACCGCAGCTCCTTCACTCTGTCACTATTCCGCTCAAATGGCACCTTGTATAGTTGTTTCATAGTCATTCGATTTTTTTCCCCGAACTCTGTCTATAGTGGAAATGCTGACAGAATTGATATTTTCAAAGATATTGTTGTCATTTTTGATATCACTTTGGATCTCCCTTAACCTGATGGAATTGTTGGCTATGACCATGTTGCAAATGTCTTGTTCTTGCTGATGGCTGAATGCTGCTGCTCTGCCACCAGCATGAGGTTGTTGTGCAGTCCTATATATGACATGTACTGTAGAATTCACAAACAGATCATGTTACAGATTATATTCAAATTGTGCTGTGATACTGTATATTCCTAATACATATCTTACAGTACATTGTGATTTTCAGACTTGCATTAACCTTTACAATAGTTGTTGTATTGTTGTGAATGAAATGCTGTAACAAAAGTAAAGAACGAGTACATATTTACCTGTTTTCCCTATGGAATGTTTGCACAATTGATGACACTGTGGACCTGCACTCTCCGACCAGCCTCTACCATTGTAAGACCATGGGGACTCTATTCTTTGTCTTCTACCTCTTCCTCTATTATGTCTTCCCCTAACACCACCACCACCACCACCACACATTCTTACACACCTTCTTATTTCTCTTCCATGAGCATGTAGCTGCTGTTCAGGGGTGTGATGTTCCTCCATGTTCAAAAATGGTAGTGATTGTGCTGTGGGCAAGCTCCATATACACTACCGTTCAAAAGTTTGGGGTTACTTAGAAATGTCCTTGTTTTTGAAAGAAAAACACTTTTTTTTGTCCATTAAAATAACAACAAATTGATCAGAACTACAGTGTTAATGTTGTAAATGACTATTGTAGCTGGAAACGGCAGATTTTTATGGAATATCTACATAGGCATACAGAGGCCCATTATCAGCAACCATCACTCCTGTGTTCCAATGGCACGTTGTGTTAGCTAATCCAAGTTTATCATTTTAAAAGGCTAATTGATCATTAGAAAACCCTTTTGCAATTATGTTAGCACAGTTGAAAACTGTTGTACTGATTAAAGAAGCAATAAAACAGTCCTTCTTTAGACTAGTTGAGTATCTGGAGCATCAGCATTTGTGGGTTCGATTACAGGCTCAAAATGGGCAGAAACAAAGACATTTCTTCTGAAACTCGTCAGTCTATTCTTGTTAATTTATGCTTAACAGGATGATTAAATAAACATCCAATGTAACTCCCTGTGATTAAGTATTGGCTACCATCCACAGCTAGTGATGCTGTCTCTTATATTTTTGGTCCATGTTGCGATAAGCATGGTTTTTGTTTAGACTCCAAATGTTGTAGCGAAACGAATAATGCAGATTATGTACCTTGCTCTTAGAGGTATGTGAGCTGTTTCAGTATCCTATGTGTAATATGTTGAGTGAACTTCAGTAGGTCGTGGGGGAACAGGGCTTTCCAAAACAATGAACCAATTCAAACAATTATAGAATTCTCTTGCTCCTTGAAATGTCTCATGGAAATCTGAAAATGAATAGCCTATTCTTCAAAACCATGCATAGATCAAACTGCTCCTTTTGTCTGGCTTCTACCTCACAATGCCTGCTCCACCAAGATCCAAGGAACCGTCACTTCCCACCCTGTGACACAAACACTGCTGCAGGCGCCCACGGTACTCTATTCTGTTTTGCATTTTATGTCAGGTTCTTTGGTCCGATGCCAGTAAGAGGATAAAAAGCCTTGGCCCCATGATATGATGGGGGTCCTGATTGAAAATCTAGTCAGAGTGGCTACTCTCTTTATAGGAGCTCATTAGTCGGAGAGACCTGTGTGCATTGTTCCAAGTCTGCAGAGTCAGCAAGGGAGCCACTCATCACTCCACCCAATCCAGTCTCCTGCACATCTGGTCTGGCAGCTCCAGGGTGACCTGTGCACGCACATGCACACGCACACACACACGCACACATGCTAAAGTAAGTGCGCATACACACATACAAAGTTACGCGTACAGGTCCATACCTACTCACACATACACATAATGTAGAATACACAAAGCTGCATACACAGCAAGGAAGTGCCTCCCCACATACACAGAGAAACCAATGCACACACACATACATATAATCTTCTGTGATTTACAGCTAACACACAAATACACAGACACACAAACAGACAGACACACACACCCCTGTGATTTACGGCCCACTTTACACACAGCTCAGGTGGCCATCTCCAGCTCTGACCCTGTACTGCAGCTCAGGGACAGAGACTCAGCAGTAGGCTGCAAGGATGCCAGAATACACCACTGCCAATAGCCAGTGAGGGCTAAGTGTCAATCTTCAGTTATGAAGGTATTAAACGCTTTATTGTTGAAAGATTTGTTTTACACAACAGAGCTACTTTTAGACTGTGGTCACCCTCCATTAGTATGAATGTTACACTGAATGTATAATATATAAAATAACATATATAATATGTAGCTATGTGGTTGTATCTATCAGAATACTTCATTGCCTTTATCAGAATACAGCAGGATGAAGTAAACAAGTTGTCTTTCTTGAGTCTTGAGTGAAACAGAGAAAAGAAGATGGGACAGTTTCAATCCCATACTGAGAGAGTATTGAAAACATGTCACTGTACATTCATCTGACGGACATTCAGGCAGTGTTCCATTGGCGTCACTCAGACAGAACGAAAAAAACAAGTACAAAACCTGGAACAGTGGCAGAAGCTATCAAATTGACTGAGAGTTTCGGCGTAGATGAAAAGCATGAGCTGCCGTTTCAAAAGCCGGAATGAATCAATGGAGTCCGTTGGTATAGCCTCAACATAATGGCTCTCATATAGGGAAGTCCTTTCAGATTAAAGCTACTATAAGAAATCAATACTTATTTTTCTATCAACGCCACTGGCTGTGAGGTACAATGAATTACTTTTTATTTAGGGCCCTATTCAATCAAAACTGGTGTCCTGAGGTTTCTGGATAAGATAAAAGTAAACGATTCCTTCACAGTGTGACTCATATTGATTTACGGTAATCAATAAAGTGATGCTGAATATGTGAAACTGAAGGGAACTCAACTGGATGACTCATACTGTACAGAAATACGTTTTTTTAATGTACTTGGTAGGCTGATTCGTTCTTTCTGCCGAGTGCACATGTTTGAACACCAAAATCCTGGAAGCTGCAGCTTTGGAGAGTACCACTTTCACTTCACCTCTCCATACCCCCATCCGTCCAGCCCACTGCCAAGCTGGAGAGGTTTTCGCCCAGCCTCCGATGGCCACCTGTGTTTCATGACTGCAACACATCCCTGGCACCATGGCAACCATTTCAGCTGAGTTTCCACTGTGCTGTGGACAGATGCTCTCACTAGATGAGGCCACCTTTGACCGGCCAATGTCACCTCAATCATCACGTCTGCTTACCTCAAATTGAGTGGATTATAATTCGGCACACTAATAATTTAGCAGTGACTTAATAGTCAATAATTTAGCAGTGAATTGTAAACTGTATTCTGTCGCTGTCACAAAAGCCCTCCTGAATTGGAATGTCTTTGCTTGTTTTGAGGAGAGAGAGAGAGAGAGAGAGAGAGAGAGAGAAGAGTTGCTTCTCCTTAGATAATTGATAATTGTTGTTGTGAAAAGTACTGTATATAAAGGAGCTTAGATTCCTATTAGCTTTTTTGGCCTCTGGAAAAAAATACAGTTGTCAAGGCAATGAGAATATAGCAGTCTAAAACCTTGCATATGATTCGAATTAGCTCTATGATTTGTGTCATCCACAGACATTATTGTTACAATATAATGAATATAGCATCTCTATTTGCCCAGGATTTAATCAGGTCACAACAGAAGAGATACAAATGAAGATAAAAGCATTGATATAATGTATACTTAAAACATTGTTTCTGAGATATTGATTATGAGTCATAGCCTCAGCTATTTCCTATGATGGCACACTAAAACAGAGGAAGTATAGAGAGTCTTAATCTATGTTGTACATTTTAGATGTGACTGCATTGAAATTATTTCTAACATCAAAAGGTAACACTTTTTTAAATGTATTTTTGTAAAGATCAAAACCAAACTCTAATACCATTCATTTCAGACTCCAGAAAGTGACAACTTGGAAACTCTGATTGAGGAAAATACGATATGCAAAAAATATATGCTTGTCATGGTGCGACAATAATGAGGTACCACTTAAATAACATGTCCCTGATGCTGTGGGATGAGATTTAAATAAGAAATGTTTTCATTTGATGTATAATTCAAATAATTCCTATCAGCTTTATACCTTACTAGTCACCTTTTAAACTATTGGATATTCTGATATGAATATTAGGAGAGATTCATGATCATTTCTGAGAGAACGTTATCAGTAGTGCCAACCACAAATGTTTCTGACTACACACCGGTCCATTTTTGCCCCTGATGTTTAAACACTGAGATGTTTTTTATAACCGATGTGAAGATAATAGTTCCTATAAGCAAAGTTTCTGAAGCTGCTGGCATATTGAAAGACACAGGGATTCTCTCCCTTTAGCTACCTAGGATGCTGTCCAAAAATATGTCAGGTAGGAGTCTTGCAGACGCAAACCAGTCAGACCAGGTTAGATAAGACAAACCGTCTCTTAGCTCATATATTTAATAAATGGAGATACAGGTCAGTGGAGTGCACCATAAAAATCAATTTCTGGGAAACAAAGTGCATTTTTCCCAAACTTCCGAGGTGAAATGAAATAATTAAAAACAACATGCCTGAACTCTTCTTTCTGAGAGGAGCTGGTAAATCTTTCATGAGCGCCATCCACCCATTGAGCATACAAGCTCTAGCCTTCTCTGTGGCACACTTTCCAGACTTATGAATAAAATATGACCCTCACATGGGTCTGCTTAAACAACAAAAAGAGAAGCTGTCAATGATTTAAAATGGAGCTTTAGTTGAGGATAATTTTTCTATTTTAATAAATGCAAACAGCTAAATTCTCATATGATTACATTAGCTAGAGTGGTCAAGACTTCCTCATAAAATTGCTCTGACAATCAAAAGTGAAGTTTCTGAGATGACTGTCTGTTTGGCCATCAGAAGCGCTGTGAATTGGATGCCTAATGACTTGATTTAAGCTATAATACAGTCAGAATTCATTTCTCTGTTTGCTAGATAGGTCTGTAATTGATAAAGCCATCCAAAGCTGGTGGGCATGTCATTAATTATTTTCATAAAAATGTCACAATTATGGCAATATTGAAATGGATATCCAACCGCTGCTAATGCTATGCAAATGAAATGTGTCATAAACGAAGTACTGAGTTTAGCAAAACAAGTTTGCTTTCATCAGAAATCTGCTTACTGCTTTTAAAACTTCCTGAATGATCTTAAAACGGAATGTAATTGCCTGTGTGATATACTTAAGCAATAAGGCCTGAGGAGGTGTGGTATATAGTCAATATACCACGGCTAAGGGCTGTTCTTAGGCTACCAGCTAATCAGCATTCAGGGCTCAAACTAGCCAGTTTATTATATACCATAGACTCAGTTCACATAAATCAGATGCAAAACAAAAAGGGACAAATCAATAATTACCATGATGAATTGCATGTCTACAGCTCCTGTCATCAGATCTCAATCACATCTCATCCACCCTCAATGGGAGGTTGTCATTAGGATGATTGAAGGCAGCCATTTTGTGTCAAAGGGCTAAAGTACTGTCATTAAATGAGGGTTGTATGGGATAGGTAGCCAAAACTCTGAGGTTGCATCCCCTTATTTCTCAAATTGGGTCCTGTGTGGCTCAGCCGGTAGAGCACAGCGTTTGCAATGCTAAGGTTGTGGGTTTGAGTCCCACAGGAAACCAGTAAGAAAATGTATGCACTACTATAAGTTGTTGTGGATAAGAGTGTCTGCTAAAATTACACCTTGTTGATGTCATTGAGCAGTATGCTTTGAATCAGAGTTGTGAAAATCTCTCTGCTGAGTGTCTGGTTTTTACTTTCAATGAAGACCTAGACAACCACGTGAGGGGAGTTCCTTAGTAATTAGTGACCTTAATTCATCAACCAAGTACAAGGGTGGAGGAAAAACCCGCAGACACTCGTCCCTCCGTGGAATGAGTTTGACATGTGCTTTGAATCAAGTGTTAAAATAAAGTGTTACGATGACCCTACAAACACTTCCCAATAAAGTTCAACAATCTAGTGCATTGTCTTGAGAAGAATGGAGAGAAAGCCATTTTAAACTATTGCGATGCAACCCTTGAGTACGTCACAACCTATCTAGGGCACAGAAAGAGAGAATAGATTTGGCAATATCACACCCTCAGGTAACTCCAAAACAACATTAGCAGACACACTTGAATAGAAACCCAGAGGGCAAGAGAAGGCTTGGCTATGAGACAAATAACTCATTAGAGAAAGACAAAAACAGTCTGGAGAAAGTAAATGAAAATTACTACAAAACTAGATTCAACTTAGAGGCGTTGTTGATGCTCTTTGCTCCCATATGTCATTTATTATGTGTTGTCATCAAGGTTTATTTCTGTCTTTGGTCCTATGTTATAGTAATAATGCAAGGACATGCTCAGCTAACACACACATTTCCTTCAGAAAGTTTTCACACCACTTGACTTTTTTCACATTTTGTTGTATTACAGCCTGAATTTAAAATTGATTAAGTTGAGATTGTGTGTCACTGGCCTACACACAACACCCCATAATGTTAAAGTACAATTATGTTTTTGCTTTATTTTATTACTACATTTTTTTTTGCTGAAATGTCTTGAGTCTATAAGTTCAGGAGTATACATTTGCTTAACAAGTCACATAATAAGTTGCAAGTCACATAACAAGTTGTATAGTGTTTAACATGATTTTTGAATGACTACCTCATCTCTGTACCCCACACATACAATTATCTATAAAGTCCCTCAAGCAATGAATTTCAAATACAGATTCAACCACAAAGACCAGGGAGGTTTTCCAATGCCTCGCAAAGAAGGGCACCTATTGGTAGAGGGGTAACAATAAAAACAAACATATATTGAATATCCCTTTGAGCATGATGAAGTTATTAATTATACTTTGGATGGTGTGTCAATACACCCAGTCACTACAAAGATACAGGTGTCCTTCCTAACTCAGTTGCTGGAGAGGAAGGAAACAACTCAGGGATTTCACAATGAGGCCAATGGTGACTTTAAGAAAACAGTTACAGAGTTTAATGGCTGTGATAGATGAAAACTGAGGATGGATCCACAACATTGTAGTTACTCCACAATAGTAACCTAATTGACAGAGTGAAAAGAAGGAAACCTGGACAGAATATGAATCCTGTTTGCAACAAGGCACTAAAGTAATACTGTAAAACATGTGGCAAAGCAATTAACTTTTTATCCTGATTACAAAGTGTTATGTTTGAGGAAAATCCAATACATTACGGAGTACCACTCTTCATATTTTCAAAAATAGTGGTTGCTACATCATGTTATGGGTATGCTTGTAATAGTTAAGGACTGGGGAGTTTTTCGGGATAAAAAATAAATGGAATAGACCTAAGCACAGGAAAAATCCTAGAGGAATACCTGGTTCAGTCTGCTTTCCATCAGACACTGGGAGATTAATTCACCTATCAGCAGGACAATAATCTAAAACACAAGGCAAAATCTACACCAGAGTTGCTTACCAAAATGACATTGAATGTTCCTAAGTGGCCTAGTTACAGTTTTGACTTAAATCAGCTTGAAAATCTTATTGAAATATTCAGTCAAAGTTTTAAGGAAGTTATTCAAAAACCTCCAAATAACCTATAATTTCTGTTCTCAGAGCGTTAATAAAACCTCCCAGCAAAACTTTCAAGGAAGCAGAGTAAAACGTTCTCAGAACATCCCTGCAACCTAAAAATAAATGTTTGCAGAACAAGCAACATTTTCACTTCCGTTCTCAGAACATTTAAAAAACGTTCCCTTTTACCGTTCAGAAATGTATGGCTTCGCTCCAACAACTAATGTGAAGCCAAAAACATTCATTCCCACAACTTCCAAGGAACCAAATGTGCTAGCTGGGATATTCTGTCCATGGACAACTTAACTGCAACAACAATTGCCTGTTAAATAATGGATGTATCCAGAATCTTCACATTGGATTAACACTTGACTAGACAATCCTTTCATAGCCCAAAAGTCATTAAGGCTATTTTCTAGTTCACCCTGGGTGTGTGCAGAACTATATTGCCAAAAATAACTTCTTTCTGTGCATCCAAATCATCTGCAGCGGCCAAAGTTAAGTGTAGTTCAAACTCAGGAGACTGATGTTTGCCACAGTTTTCATTGGCTTCATTTTTCATACCGGAAGGTCATTGACTCCCTCTCAGGTTTGTCAACTTTCATTTTTAATGGTTCAATACAGGTCCGTAACCAGGATTTGAGTTTTAGTGAGGTCCAGGATTACTTTTATATTGAAGCTCATTTACTGCATTTCTATACAATAAAAAAAACTTTAAAATGCTATTTGGAGATCATCAAAAACAGGCAAAAATGACCCCATCCATGATCACCTTGGCTGCTGTTGATTCATTCACCTCAGTCGATCTACAAACACATAGCTAATATCTATACAATTGTAATGTTATACCCCTGAACGAGGGGAAATATGAGAAATGATTCACACTGACACGTAGCATCAGTGACTGTGATTTGCATAAAATCATGAACTCTTTACATAAAAAGGTATTGTTTCAAATTATATAGCGTTCATATTGGTATTCTTAGGCATTACTCATCAAGCTCTGCACAAACAGACATCGATGGAGCCCACAGATGATTGTATTATCACATTCACATGAATTATTAGAATACGACTCACTATTCCGTATTAAAATCAGTGATGTAGTGGTAAAAAAAAAGTAGGTAATGGGTCAAATATAAACTCCAGTGGGCGATCGAGATAAAACAAACAAACTACGATATAAACAACAACTATTACATTTTCAGAACTGTACTGTTTGCATTTTGATGACATTTTAATATTGGCCCAGGCATATAGGGAAGGTAGACCATGTGGAGATGTTCATCTTGAAACATATCAGTAGAGTTAAATCTGTCAAACTGTTTTTCACACCTCATGATTTATGAGGGGGGCTTGGCAGGAGGTAATATAATGTGTTTTTTTCATCCACGTGGTTTCACCCATGGTTGTAAACATCCAGTTTGTGGGGGACTGATGTCGGGGGTTTGTAATTAGGTAGGGATATGTTCTCCTGTGGCTGTGGGCTTTAATTATGTTCGTTAAGACTATAATTTAGAGTGAATGAGATGTGTGTGGGGGTTGTCTGTCATTGATGTCTGTTTATGACAAATTATGCAGTGTCAGGTAGAAACTGACCCGGGAGTTATGACTTAAGACCACATATCTGTGTCCGTGGACAACTAATTCAAAATAAAAACATTAATACCTTATTTACATAAGAATTCAGACCCTTTGGCTGAGACTCGAAATTGAGCTCAGAGACTCGAAATTGAGCTCTTCAACTTGGTTGGAGTCCACCTGTGGTCATTTCAATTGATTGGACATGATTTGGAAAGGCACACTCCTGTCTATTGTATATAAGGTCCCACAGTTGACAGTGCATGTCAGAGCAAAAACCAAGCCATGAGGTCAAAGGAATTGTCCATAGAGCTCCAAGACAGGATTGTGTTGAGACACAGATCTAGGGAAGGGTACCAAAAAATTGCTGCAGCATTGAAGGTCCAGAAGAACACAGTGGCCTCCATCATTCTTAAATAGAAGAAGTTTGGAACATTTTTAAAAAAACATTTTAGTCATTTAGCAGATGCTCTCATCCAGAGCGACTTACAGCAGTGAATGCATACATTTTTCTCCGTACTGGTCCCCCGTGGAAATCGAACCCACAACCCTGGCGTTGCAAACACCATGCTCTACCAACTGAGCCACACGGAACCACCAAGATTTCCTTGAGCTGGCCGCCCGGCCAAACTGAGCAATTGGGGGAGAAGGGCCTTGGTCAGGGAGGTGACCAAGATCCCGATGGTCACTCTGACAGAGCTCCAGATTTCCTCTGTGGAGATGGGAGAGCCTTCCAGAAAGACAACCATCTCTGCAGCACTCCACCAATCAGGCCTTTACGGTAGAGTGGCCAGACTGAAGCCACTCCTCAATAAAAGGCACATGACAGGCCACTTGGAGTTTGCCAAAAGGCACCTAAAGGACTCTCAGACCATGAGAAACAAGATTCTCTGGTCTGATGAAGCCAAGATTGAACTCTTTGACCTGAATTCCAAGCATCACGTCTGGAGGAAACCAGGCATCGCTCATCACCTGGCCAATACCGCCCTACGGTGAAGCATGGTGGTGGCAGCATCATGCTGTGATGTTTTTCACTGACAGGGACTGGAAGACTAGTCAGGATAAAGGGAAAGATGAACGGAGCAAAGTACAGAGATCCTTGATGAAAACCTGCTTCAGAGCTCTCAGGGCCTGAGACTGGGGCGATGGTTCACCTTCCAAACGGGATAACAACCCTAAGCACACCGCCAAGACAACGCAGGAGTGGCTTCGGGACAAGTCTCTGAATGTCCTTGAGTGGCCCAGCCAGAGCCCGGACTTTAACCCAATCGAATATCTCTGAAGAGACCTGAAAATAGCTGTGCAGCGACACTCCCCATCCAACCAGACAGAGCTTGAGAGGACCTGCAGAGAAGAATGGGAGAAACTCCCCAAATACAGGTGTGCTAAGCTTGTAGCGTCATACCCATGAAAACACGAGGCTGTAATCAATGCCAAATATTCTTCAACAAAGTCTGAATACTTCTGTAAATGTTATATTTCATTGCTTTTTCATTATGGGGTATTGTGTGTAGACTGATGAGGGCAAAAAACGATTTAATACATTTTAGAATAAGGTTGTAACGTAACAAAATGTGGAAAAAGTCAAGGGGTCTGAATAGTTTCTGAATGCACTGTATGTACCAGTTTAGGTGTGCTTGTCCTTAATCGTTTGCTAAAGAGTTGGTCGCTCAGTTTTAAGCCAGTTGTGGTGAGTTAAATAATTAGCGTGTAGTTCACCCATCATGCTTTCAGTCTCCATGAGTAGTAGTTCTAATCATGTTCTATTTGATCTAGCTCTGTCTTTTAAACTAAAGTGTAAATGGCAGAATATGGTAATTTAAACTAATGAATGCAATTAACTTAAATCATGCTTTCTACACAGCAAATTTGAAAGTGTTAATTTAACACCAGGCTTATTCATTTTAAACACTCGTCCAGGGTTTATATAGGTCCACTCCCATCAGTGATAATTTAACACTTTTGGTAGTGTTCATATTGAAACACTTGGAGTGTTAAAATATAACTGTTATTCAAATGACCCATGGGAGTGTTTTATTCAACACTCATCCAGTGTTTATATAGGTCCACTCTGTGTTAATGTAACACTTTGATAGTGTTCATATTGAAACACTTGGAGTGTTAAAATATAACTGTTGTTCAAATGACTGAGGGTGTTTTTTTCCCAACGCCCTCAGTATTAAGCAACACCTTTCAGTACTGAGGATCAACTCTAGAGAATGCATCCTGTAGCTGAATTGACACGAGGAAGTGCTAAATATTCACACTAGGAAATAACATTTTTTTTGTCTGGTTCTCTCCCACTCATAAATCAAGCCTGCAAGTTGTAGGGGATTTAAACATGAGTAATGACTCTGCTTTGTTTAATTTATTTAGGCCACAAAGAGAGGATGCATCAGAATGAAATCAGTGCATCACAGGCACATCAGAATGAAATCAGTGCATCACAGGCACATCAGTACATGTATTATATGAGAACAAGTATTTGCAGAGTTACTATTTAACACAAGTGGAAGTCCTCCTAAGACTAGTTATTCAATTTTCTTGACAAAGTTGGCAATAATCTGACTATTACTCAATCAAGTCAAACAAAGGACTGTCTGCACAAATGTGTAGAAGTTGACAAGAGAATCATCATAACCTCAGAAAAAAAAGAAACGGCCCTTTTTCATAAAAATCCCAAAAAACTTCTCAGATCTTCATTGTAAAGGGTTTAAACACTGATTCCCATGCTTGTTCAATGAACCATAAACAATGAATGAACATGCACCTGTGGAACGGTCGTTAAGACACCAAAAGCTTACAGACTGTAGGCAATTAAGATCACAGTTATGAAAACGTAGGACACTAAAGAGGCCTTTCTACTGACTCTGAAAAACACCAAAAGAAAGATGCCCAGGGTCCCTGCTCATCTGCGTGAACGTGCCTAAGGCATGCTGCAAGGAGGCATGAGGACTGCAGATGTGGCCAGGGCAATAAGTAGAAAATTCTGTACTGTGAGACGCCTAAGACAGCGCTACAGGGAGACAGGACGGACAGCTGATCGTCCTCGCAGTGGCAGACCACGTGTAACACCTGCACAGGATCGGTACATCCGAACATCACACCTGCGGGACAGGTACAGGATGGCAACAACAACTGCCCGAGTTACACCAGGAACGCACAATCCCTCCATCAGTGCTCAGACTGTCCTCGTTAGGCTGAGAGAGGCTGGACTGAGGGCTTGTAGGCCTGTTGTAAGGCAGGTCCTCACCAGACATCACTGGCACAATGTCGCCTATGGGCACAAACCCACCGTCGCTGGGCCAGACAGGACTGGCAAAAAGTGCTCTTCACTGACGAGGCGGGGTTTTGTCTCACCAGGGGTGATGGTCGGATTCGTGTTTATCGTCGAAGGAATGAGCATTACACCGAGGCCTGTACTCTGGAGCGGGATCGATTTGGAGGTGGAGGGTCCGTCATGGTCTGGGGCGGTGTGTCACAGCATCATCGGACTGAGCTTCTTGTCATTGCAGGCAATCTCAACGCTGTGCGTTACAGGGAGACATTCTCCTCCCTCATGTGGTATCCTTCCTGCAGGTTCATCCTGACATGACCCTCCAGCATGACAATGCCACCAGCCATACTGCTCATTCTGTGTGTGATTTCCTGCAAGACAGGAATGTCAGTGTTCTGCCATGGCCAGCGAAGAGCCCGGATCTCAGTCCCATTGAACACGTCTGGGACCTGTTGGATCGGAGGGGGAGGGCTAGGGCCATTCCACCCAGAAATGCCTGGGAACTTGCAGGTGCCTTGGAAGAGTGGGGTAACATCTCACGGCAAGAACTGGCAAATCTGATGCAGTCCATGAGGAGGAGATGCACTGCAGTACTTAATGCAGCTGGTGGCCACACCAGATACCGACTGTTACTTTTGAACCCCCCTTTGTTCAGGGACACATTATTCCATTTCTGTTAGTCACATGTCTGTGGAACTTGTTCAGTTTATGTCTCAGTTGTTGAATCTTGTTATGTTCATACAAATATTTACACACGTTAAGTTTGCTGAAAATAAATGCAGTTGACGTTTATTTTTTTACTGAGTTTGTCAGGTTGAAGAGAAAGTGGACTTTGAACAGTTCATCAAATGCACACAGACCACTAGTTGCCTGGCAGGGAACTAGCCTCTTGTCCACCACGATGTAGTAGTTGTCAATCTTGCTGTCTTCTTCCGACAGCAAGGAAGTATGGCTGTCGACCATGGCTCCCATCAAGATGGTCTTCAATGCTGCAGCATGACTGCAACACACAAAGGGTCTTAAGTCACTCTCCACATGTTAAGACAATGAAGAGACAACCCAATAAAGAAATTACACAACAATTACTGTATCATCTTACCTTATGAAAGTGCACTAGACTGCCCACATGATCACTGGCACTGAGCTTGGTCCTCTTCCCTCCTGCTGATTGTGGGAGGAGATGAATCAGCAGCAGGGAGGACACATCATTGTCCCAGTCTGAGGGAAAGAAAAAGCAAACCCCAAATCACATAAAACAATACGCTGAATTTGAAATATTGCACTACCCACGAGGGAATCCAGTAACTGGTTTCGCTGTCATTCTCCGGCAGTTTTTCTGCAGACTTCAGGAGCGGTGGTAGTCAGGGATTTTGCCAGTTTGATGACTTTAGGCTTCAATACTGTGTCCCACTTTTCATGGAGCTTAGAGGATGTTTCATCTTCAAACATCAGCCAAAAGTCCTGATTCACCTAAAACAAAGTGGATCAACTCAACTTTATGACCAACACAAAATCATGTTCTCAATCAGACAAATAGCCTGTAGTTCTGATTCCAAGACATACTACATAACTCACCAATCCTATGATTCCCAGAAACCTGGGAAAGACTGAGGACATCTGTGCTTTTGTCTGGACTATAAACTAGCTCCTGGCGATACTGGAATACCTCCTACATCTTCTGATAAATTAGTTGTCATTGGCCGAGTGAACAAGGAATGATATGGCCTCCTTGCAAGCGTCACCAACAAGCTGGTGGTCCAGGTCAGTTTTCCTCCTATGGGTTGGGCCTCCTGAATTCCAAGAGCATAACATTCTCTCTGTTGATGAGTGGGAAGCCTCCTACTCAAAAACAATAAAGCATACTCACAGCAAATATGTTTAACCTTAGTTTTGTTGATGAATGTACTGGTTCTTTCTACAGTCTCATAATGATGCCAAATAACATGAATGTATAGTTTGATTGATTTGATCCATTGTTTGTGGCCAGATTGGCTAATGAGAAGCTTACTCATGCATCTCTTTCATGTGGCTGACTAAGATGGCAATCATCTCTCTCCTGGTTCTGTGGTCCAATGTTTTGGTTGTCTGGTACTCTTCTAATATGTCTTGCCCGCCAGGTCTACTAGTCAGGGCATCTCGGAACATCTGTTAAAACAAGAGAAAAGTAAAATAATTTAGGGTTGGTTTATGCTGTCAGAATCTCCATGAAGAGCAAACACGGAAATGGGATTATCAACCTCCAATATCAGTTGTAACTATACCTCTTTTTCTGCTGCGGAGTCGATGGCCTCATCTCCTAATGTTGTGTGGGCCTTATTAGACAGTCTTTCTGGAGATCTCAGGTCTAAGTCACTTGACGAGAGGGATAATGTGTCTGTGCACGAACTAGGTGTCGAACAGCCTGTAGGAGAAAAGTCTGAGCACAAACAATGGATCAAAGCAATCAATCTATACATCATGTTATTTGATATCATTATGTGAGACTGTAGAAAGATACCTTCATCAAGATCTTTGATTGTGAGGCACAGGTCTGGATTGGCCTCAATCAGGTCCAGCAGGACATCCTCCACCTCCGTTTGGGAATCATCAAATTGTGTATTTGTGCTGCAAAGGGCAGTCCAAACCTATTTTGGTCTACAAAAACAGAGACTAATCAGAATACAAGGAGATAAGCCACCTAGGGGGCTACAGAATGGGTCTGACCCAAATCAAGCCCAAGGGCTCAATTAAGAACACATCAGACAGTTCATATATTCAACTTGATTGATGAAATCTCCATAAGAGAACCCAGGCTGCAACTTCATGAACTTCTTACATTTTTGGTATTGGACCTTCTCCAACATGTTACAATGCAATTACACACAATGTCATATTTAAGTTAAATTTGGTTGCAAACATTTTATGGTGTAGCTGTAGATATAGAAACAGTCACACAAAATGCCCCATTATACCCTCTCCCCCTTGTCTTCCCTGCAGGGGATCAACCATTTGTTCCGAATGCCACTTTAATGATGCCTGCCTGCAGAACCGGGGCTTGGCAAAGCAATATTCCAATGAAATCAATCAACCAACCAAACTAGCAAGCTAACTAACTAACTAGCTAGCTACAAAAAGTTACCACCACCACTCCTCCTATATTTAACTAGGCAAGTCAGTTAAGAACAAATTCTTATTTTCAATGACAGCCTAGGAACAGTGGGTTAACTGCCTTGTTCAGGGGCAGAACAACAGATTTGTACCTTGTCAGCTCGGGGATTAACTTGCAACCTTTCGGTTACTAGTCCAATGCTCTAACCACTAGGCTACCCTGCCGCCCCTATATATAGGAAAGAAACTGGCCAATACATTTCAAGTCGTATTGTCTTCAACACAATGTCTGAGCTGTGATTAAGAACAAGCACACACCATAGACATGTTCATCTAAAAGACCGAGGACAAGCCTATCACGTCTGGCCACGTGCGTTAGCTAGCTAACGTTAGCCCTAATTTACAAGATGTTGAGTTTGATGTTGTAGCTAGATATAGCTAGCTAGCTGTCTAGCCATTTTTGTCCAGACAAACATCCTTATTTATATGCGTTTTCAATAACAAATTAGCAGATATTAGCCATGTTGTTTCCTTCACTTCCAGGCTAGCTGCATGCTGCACCAAACAAGGCTCAAATTTATCACACCATGCTCCTGCTGCACCACTACTGTTAGTTGGCCTCACTCATGAACTCAACATGCACATGATTGAAATCACCTACAGTAACTGTACAGCCTAACTCTGATCCTTTTGGATTTCGATTCATTTTCTTAAATCGAATAGTTTGCTAATTTTAGAGAGCTAATGAAGTTGAGACAAAGTTCCCGCTAACATTTAGCTAGATAGCTAATTAATCTAGCGCAAATGTTAACTAACCACATTAGCTAGCCATCGACATTCTAAATCTAAACTTCGCAGATGTAGACAAATTGGCGCCCTGTGCTCTTCACAGATGAAAGCAGGTTCACACTGAGCACATGTGACAGACGTGACAGTCTGGAGATGCCGTGGAGAACGTTCTGCTGCCTGCAACATCCTCCAGCATGACCAGTTTGGCGGTGGGTCAGTCATGGTGTGGGGTGGCATTTCTTTGGGGGCCGCACAGCCCTCCATGTGCTCGCCAGAGGTAGCCTGACTGCCATTAGTTACCGAGATGAGATCCTCAGACCCCTTGTGAGACCATATGCTGGTGCGGTTGGCCCTGGGTTCCTCCTAATGCAAGACAATGCTAGACCTCATGTGGCTGGAGTGTGTCAGCAGTTCCTGCAAGAGGAAGGCATTGATGCTATGGACTGGCCCGCCCGTTCCCCAGACCTGAATCCAATTGAGCACATCTGGGACATCATGTCTCGCTCCATCCACCAACGCCACGTTGCACCACAGACTGTCCAGGAGTTGGCGGATGCTTTAGTCCAGGTCTGGGAGGAGATCCCTCAGGAGACCATCCACCACCTCATCAGGAGCATTCCCAGGCATTGTAGAGAGGTCATACAGGCACGTGGAGGCCACACACACTACTGAGCCTCATTTTGACTTGTTTTAAGGACATTACATCAAAGTTGGATCAGCCTGTAGTGTGGTTTTCCACTTTAATTTTGAGTGTGACTCCAAATCCAGACCTCCATGGGTTGATAAATTGGATTTCCATTGATTATTTTTGTGTGATTTTGTTGTCAGCACATTCAACTATGTAAAGAAAAAAGTATTTAATAAGATTATTTCATTCATTCAGATCTAGGATGTGTTATTTTCGTGTTCCCTTTATTTTTTTGAGCAGTGTATATTAAAACATGAACATATCACTTACCTTTCACACTTCACAATTCCAGCTGCCCTTGCACCATCGGCAATTAGATGAAAAGGAAGTTTCAAGTTAAAACCGAAAGCTCAATCAACACTGCTCAGTGCCACTGTCCAACCTCTGTACAGTAACTCTCAACTGGGAGTTATATTAGCACAGAGGGTGTAAAAACAACTCTTAAATCAACACCTCTTAACACAAAAAAATGTGACACCAAGAAAATGAACACTTGTTTATACTGGCCAATTTGACCTGGTCTAATTAATAAAGTAAAGTTATTCTAATAAAATGCTCATTCTCGTTGGTTAATTTAATAAGTGTGGGTCGGGTTGAGGCGCAAAGGGATAAATGCTGCCGTCTTCTCTCAGCTTAGGGTTGAACATAATTTTACGATGTACTCCATAGCAGTTTGTTTGTTGTGTCCTGTTTGTTCAGGCAGTTTATTTAGACTGTTCTGGTAGACTCTTCAGTACCAGTAATACCAGTTCTATTTAGAGCTAGAAAAGGGGTAATCCCTAGTTATGCTGTTTAGCATTTAGGCCTAGTCTTAGCTGAGGTATGAACCCTCTTGAGGGGCTGAGCTTTAGACTCGCCGTCATCTGTCGTTTTTGTGAGTATGGACAACTGTTTTTTGAGACAAGCCATGTATCCTGCATCTGTAATGACTTCAAGAAATGTTTTTGTACAATCATGGGTCCTCCTTATTCCCACCTATCACCTCATTTGGCTACTCTGGATCTGATATTCTACAGTATCTTGTACACTGAACAAAAATATACAATTGAAGTCGCAAGTTTACATACACTTAGGTTGGAGTCATAAAAACTTGTTTTTCAACCACTCCACACATTTCTTGTTAACAAACTATAGTTTTTGCAAGTTGGTTAGGACATCCGCTGTGTGCATGACACAAGTAATTTTTCCAACAACTGTTAACAGACAGATTATTTCACTTATAAATCATTGAATCACAATTCCAGTGGGTCAGAAGTTTACATACACTAAATTGAATGTGCCTTTAAACATCTTGGAAATTCCAGAAAATTATGTCATGGCTTTAGAAGCTTCTGATAGGCTAATTGACATAATTTGAGTCAATTGGAAGTGTACCTGTGGATGTATTTCAAGGCCTACCTTCAAACTCAGTGCCTCTTTGCTTGACATCATGGGGAAATCAAAAGAAATCAGCCAAGACCTCAGAAAACAAACTGTAGACCTCCACAAGTCTGGTTCATCCTTGGGAGCAATTTCCAAATGCCTGAAGGTACCACGTTCATCTGTAGAAACAACAGTACGCAATTATAAACACCTTGGGACCACGCAGCCGTCATACCGCTCAGGAAGGAGACGCGTTCTGTCTCCTAGAGATGAACGTACTTTGGTGCGAAAAGTGCAAATCAATCCCAGAACAACAGCAAAGGACCTTGAGAAGATGCTGGAGGAAAAAGGTACAAAAGTATCTATATCCACAGTAAAACGAGTCCAATATCGACATAACCTGAAAGGCTGCTCATCAAGTAAGAAGCCACTGTTCCAAAACCGGCATAAAAAAGGCAGCCTTCGGTTTGCAACTTCACATGGAAACAAAGATCATACTTTTTGGAGAAATGTCCTCTGGTCTGATGAAACAAAAACAAAACTGTTTGGCCATAATGACCATTGTTATGTTTGGAGGAAAAAGGGGGAGGCTTGAAAGCCGAAGAACACTATCCCAACCATGAAGCACGGGGGTGGCAGCATCATGTTGCGGGGTGCTTTGCTGCAGGAGGGACTGGTGCACTTCACAAAATAGATAGCATCATGAGGCAGGAAAATTATTTGGATGTATTGAAGCAACATCTCAAGACATCAGTCAGGAAGTTAAAGCTTGGTCGCAAATGGGTCTTCCAAATGGACAATGACTCCAAGCATACTTCCAAAGTTGTGGCAAAATGGCTTAAGGACAACAAAGTCAAGGTATTTGAGTGGCCATCACAAAGCCCTGACCTCAATCCTATAGAAAATTGGTGGGCAGAACTGAAAAAGCATGTGCGAGCAAGAAGGCCTGTAAAACCTGATTCAGTTACACCAGCTCTGTCAGGAGGAATGGGCCAAAATTCACCCAACTTATTGTGGGAAGCTTGTGGAAGGCTACCCGAAACGTTTGACTCAAGTTAAACAATTTAAAGGCAATGCTACCAAATACTAATTGAGTGTATGCAAACGTCTGACCCACTGGGAATGTGATGAAAGAAATAAAAGCTGAAATAAATAATTCTCTGCTATTATTCTGACATTTCACATTCTTAAAATAAAGTGGTGATCCTAACTGACCTAAGACAGGGACTTTTTATTTGGATTAAATGTCAGGAATTGTGAAACACTGAGAGAGAGTTTAAATGTATTTGGCTAAGGTGTATGTTAACTTCCGACTTCAACTGTAGGTATCATATATTTTACTGGTAAAATAGCAATCCTGCAGTAGCCCTCTCTTGTTGTGGCTGGCTAGCTTGCTACTATAGAATCAGACACAAGTCAGTAGAATCAGACAATGACCACTTCATGAAAAAGAACTACAGTGCAGTCGGAAAGTATTCAGACCCCCTGACTTTTTCCACATTTTGTTACGTTACAGCCTTATTCTAAATTTGATTAAATCGTTTTTTCCCCATCATCAATCTACACACAATACTCCATAATAACAAAGCAAAAATAGTTTTTTTGATAATTTTTTTCTCATTTAAATAACAAACAAAAAACTGAAATATAACATTTACATATTCAGACCCTTTACTCAGTTCTTTTTGGAAGCGTCTTTGGCAGTGACTACAGCAAGTCTTCTTTGGCACACCTGTATTTGGGTAGTTTCTCCCATTATTCTCTGCAGATCCTCTCAAGCTCTGTCAGGTTGGATGGGGAGCGTCGCTGCACAGTTATTTTCAGGTCTCTACAGGGATGTTTGATTGGGTTCAAGTCCGGGCTCTGGCATGGCCACTCAAGGACATTCAGAGACTTGTTCCGAAGCTACTCCTGCATTGTCTTGGCTGTGTGCTTAGGGTCGTTGCTCTGGTGGAAGGTGAATCTTCGCCCCTGTCTGAGGTCCTGAGCGCTCTGGAGCAAGTTTTCATCAAGTTTGGCCGGGCGGCCAGCTCTAGGAAGAGTCTTGGTGGTTCCAAACTTCTTCTATTTAAGAATGATGGAGTCCATTGTGTTTTTGGGGACCTTCAATGCTACAGACATTTTTTCTGCCCTTCCCCAGATCTGTGTCTCGACACAATCTTGTCTCGGAGCTCTACAGACAATTCCTTCGACCTCATAGCTTGTTTTTTTCTCTGACATGCACTGTCAACTGTGGGACCTTATATAGACAGGTGTGTACCTTTCCAAATCATGTCCAATCAATTGAATTTACCACAGCTGGACTCCAATCAAGTTGTAGAAGCATCTCGAGGATGATCAATGGAAACAGGATGCACCTGAGCTCAATTTCCAGTCATAGGAAAGGGTCTGAATACTTATGTAAATACGTTTTTTTTATACATTTGCAAACATTTACATAAACCAGCTTTTGCTTTGTCATTATGGGGTATTGTGTGTAGATTCCTGAGAATTTTGATTTATTTAATACATTTTAGAATAAGGCTGTAACGTAACAAAATGTGTAAGAAGTCAAGGGGTCTCAATACTTTGCAAATGCACTATATATATATAGTGCATTTATATATATATAGTACTATATATATATATATATTATTTTTTTTATGGACACAGTATATTTTACATTAGTTATCTTGCTGTTTTTAGTCCCTTCAGCTCCACTCAACCCCTCGCATCTATTTTTGAACACCATCCTGATTTTCAACTGTGCTGTGATGTTTCACAAATGTTCTATTCTCATAGTTTCCACAGATTGTAAATTAAAGATGACATTTTTTTGCTAAGAATATTATATTACTGATCAATTGACAATTAATTTTTAAATCACCCAGCAGTACTATTTGCAGAGTTCCAGATACATTTTCCAATTCTTCAGCCATTCCTGAACCTGTGACCAAAAACAAGCTACATACGGACAGTATCAAAACAAATGATGTCTCTTCGTAGCAAAATCTGCAGAGCTGGGATGGTTGTATCCCCAATATACAGTGGGGAGAACAAGTATTTGATACACTGCCGATTTCGCAGGTTTTCCTACTTACAAAGCATGTAGAGGTCTGTAATTTTTATCATAGGTAGAATTCAACTGTGGGAGACGGAATCTACAACAAAAATCCAGAAAATCACATTGTATGATTTTTAAGTAATTCATTTGCATTTTATGGCATGACATAAGTATTTGATCACCTACCAACCAGTAAGAATTCTGGCTCTCACAGACCTGTTCGTTTTTCTTTAAGAAGCCCTCCTGTTCTCCACTCATTACCTGTATTAACTGCACCTGTTTGAACTCGTTACCTGTATAAAAGACACCTGTCCACACACTCAATCAAACAGACTCCAACCTCTCCACAATGGCCAAGACCAGAGAGCTGTGTAAGGACATCAGGGATAAAATTGTAGACCTGCACAAGGCTGGGGTGGTCTACAGGACAATAGGCAAGCAGCTTGGTGAGAAGGCAACAACCGTTGGCGCAATTATTAGAAAATGGAAGAAGTTCAAGATGACGGTCAATCACCCTCGGTCTGGGGCTCCATGCAAGATCTCACCTCGTGAGATGATCATGAGGTGGTGAGGGATCAGCCCAGAACTACACGGCAGGACCTGGTCAATGACCTGAAGAGAGCTGGGACCACAGTCTCAAAGAAAACCATTAGTAACACACTACGCCATCATAGATTAAAATCCTGCAGCGCACGCAAGGTCCCCCTGCTCAAGCCAGCGCATGTCCAGGCCTGTCTGAAGTTTGCCATTGACCATCTGGATGATCCAGAGGAGGAATGGGAGATGTGGTCTGATGAGACAAAAATAGAGCTTTTTGGTCTAAACTCCACTCGCCGTGTTTGGAGGAAGAAGAAGGATGAGTACAACCCCAAGAACACCATCCCAACCGTGAAGCATGGAGGTGGAAACATCATTCTTTGGGGATGCTTTTCTGAAAAGGGGACAGGACAACTGCACCGTATTGAGGGGAGGATGGATGGGGCCATGTATCGCGAGATCTTGGCCAACAACCTCCTTCCCTCAGTAAGAGCATTGAAGATGGGTCGTGGCTGGGTCTTCCAGCATGACAACGACCCAAAACACACAGCCAGGGCAACTAAGGAGTGGCTCCGTAAGAAGCATCTCAAGGTCCTGGAGTGGCCTAGCCAGTTTCCAGACCTGAACCCAATAGAAAATCTTTGGAGGGAGCTGAAAGTCCGTATTGCCCAGCGACAGCCCCGAAACCTGAAGGATCTGGAGAAGGTCTGTATGGAGGAGTGGGCCAAAATCCCTGCTGCAGTGTGTGCAAACCTGGTCAAGAACTACAGGAAATGTATGATCTCTGTAATTGTTTCTGTACCAAATATTAAGTTCTGCTTTTCTGATGTATCAAATACTTATGTCATGCAATAAAATGCCAATTAATTACTTAAAAATCATACAATGTGAATTTCTGGATGTTTGTTTTAGATTCCGTCTCTCACAGTTGAAGTGTACCTATGATAAAAATGACAGACCTCTACATGCTTTGTAAGTAGGAAACACTGCCAATTTTGCAGGTTATCAAATACTTGTTCTCCCCACTGTATATATAACATTCTGTTGCTTGCAAGAATTTTGTATAATAATTTAAATAGAAAAACTCTATGTTTTGAATCCGGTGTCGTTTTGTGTATCAGTTCATAAACCATGTGCCAATTTTGGTCTTTAATGCATGACCAACAGACAGGTTCCTTACCTTCTCCCTCTTCCACTTTCCTCCTCCATTTTTGCGGTAATGCTGCAATCAGTTGGTTGTAATTTTGGATAGAGCGGACATGCATTCATGTGCTTCTTCTCTGGTTCAGGCTGTTGAAGAGCTCCAGACTTATTTTCAGTCACTGCAGGCCTCCCTTTATGGTATCAAACTGGTCTTGAATGTACAAAAAAACTAAATTCATGACCTTTACTAGAGCTCGCACTCAGCCAGAGAAGGTTAGCATTGTCACATCTGGTGGCTTATCCATTGAAAAAGTGTCATCCTACAAATACCTAGGTATATGGTTGGATGACAAGTTGTCCTTTAAAGTTCATGTGGATAATCTTGTGAGGAAGCTTAAATTGAAATTGGGTTTTTATTTTCGTACTAAGACTTGCTTCTCGCTTATGGCTAGAAAGAAGCTTGCTCAGGCCACTTTTCTTTTTGTAATTGATTATGGTCACTTGTTGTAACCGGATTCGGATTCGCGTTTATCGTCGTAGGAATGAGCGTTACACCGAGTCCTGTACTCTGGAGTGGGATCGATTTGGAGGTGGAGGTCCGTCATGGTCTGGGGCGGTGTGTCACAGCATCATTGGACTGAGCTTGTTGTCATTGCAGGAAATCTCAATGCTGTGTGTTACAGGGAAGACATCCTCCTCCCTCATGTGGTACCCTTCCTGCAGGTTCATCCTGACATGACCCTCCAGCATGACAATTCCACCAGCCATACTGCTCGTTCTGAGCGTGATTTCCTGCAAGACAGGAATGTCAGTGTTCTGCCATGGCCAGCGAAGAGCCCGGATCTCAATCTCATTGAGCACGTCTGGGACCTGTTGGATCAGAGGGTGAGGGCATAGGGCCATTCCCCCCCAGAAATGTCTGGGAACTTGCAGGTGCCTTGGTGGAAGAGTGGGGTAACATCTCACAGCAAGAACAGGCAAATCTGGTGCAGTCCATGAGAAGGAGATGCACTGCAGTACTTAGTGTAGCTGTGGCCACACCAGATACTGACTGTTACTTTTGATTTTGACCCCCCTTTGTTCAGGGACACATTATTCCATTTCTGTTAGTCACATGTCTGTGGAACTTGTTCAGTTTATGTCTCAGTTGTTGAATCTTGTCATGTTCATACAAATATTTACACATGTTAAGTCTGCTGAAAATAAATGCAGTTGACAGTGAGAGGACATTTCTTTTTTTGCTGAGTTTAGGTTGTAATATGGCTTTTTTTCCTGGCTTGGGTTCCTAAGTGATTTTACCCACGCAACGCTACTTCTGACTGCAGTTCGGCGTCGTAAATGACTTCAGTGGGCCAATGCACTCCTTCGATGGCCACTGGCATGATGCATGACCCCAATGGTGCAACAATCTGCACACAATTCCTGGAAGCTGAAAATATCCCAGTTCTGGCCTCCCGAGTGGTGCAGTGGACTAAGGCTGTGCCACTAGAGATTCTGGGTTCGAGTCCAGGCTCTGTCGCAGCCGGCTGCGACCGGGAGGCCCATGGGGCGGCGCACAATTGGCCCAGCGTCGTCCAGGTTAGGGGAGGGTTTGGCCGGCAGGGATATCCTTGTCTAGTGACTCCTGTGGCGGGCCGGGGGCAGTGCACGCTGACCAGGTCGACAGGTGTATGGTGTTTCCTCTGACACATTGGTGCAGCTGGCTTCCTGGTTGGATGGGCATTGTGTCAAAGAAGCAGTGCAGTTGGGTTGTGTTTCGGAGGACGCATGGCTCTTGACCTTTGCCTCTCCCGAGTCCGTACAGGAGTTGCAGCGATGAGACAAGACTGTAACTACTACCAATTGGGGAGAAAAAAAAGGGGTGATTTTTTTTTTTTTAAATACCCCAGTTCTACTCAGCCTGCGTACTCACCAGACATGTCACCCATTGAGCATGTTTGGGATACTCTGGATTGACGTGTGAGACAGCGTGTTCCAGTTCCCATTGAAGAGGAGTGGACAACATTCCACAGGCCACAATCAACAACCTGATCAACTCTATGTGAAGGAGATGTGTCACGCTGCATGAGGCAAATGTTGGTCATACCAGATACTGATTGGTTTTCTGTTCCATGCCAATAACTTTTTAAAGTATTTGTAACCAACAGACGCATATCTGTATTCCCAGTCATGTGAAATCCATACTTTAGGGCCTAATTAATTTATTTCGATTGACTGATTTCCTTATATGAACTGTAACTGTCACGTTCTGACCAGTAAAGGGGTTATTTGTTATTGTAGTTTGGTCAGGACGTGGCAGGTGAGTATTTGTTTTATGTGGTTCGGGGTGTGTGTTTATGTAGAGGGGTGTTTGGTTTGTGTTTTCCGTTTTTTTTTGGGCTATGTTCTATGTTAGTATATTTCTATGTTCTATTCTAGTCTTTTTAGTTCTATGTTTAGTTTATTGATTTGGCCTTCAATTGGAGGCAGCTGTTCCTCGTTGCCTCTGATTGAAGGTCCTATATAGAGGGGTGTGTTTTGTTTGGGTTTTGTGGGAAGTTGTGGTTGCATAGCTGTGTTTGTGCACTGCTATGGTTAGCCTGCATTAATGTATAGTGTGCGTCATAAAATAAAGATGAGCATTCACGTACCCGCTGCATTTTGGTCCACTTCCTACGATGGCCGTTACAGTAACTCAGTAAAATCTTTGAAATTGTTGCATGTTGCGTTTATATTTTTGATCAGTGTACTATGTCTGTATATCATTAGTCTACCATAAATATATCCATAGTATAACTGCATAATATCCTTCTAAAGCACATTTTGATGGGTAGCCAGGCTGGGACTCCCTCATACAGTCAGTCCAAAACCTTTGTCCAGGGGTGTCAAATTCAAATCCTGGAGAGCCGCTTGTCTGCTAAGTTATTTCCTTTGAATTTGTGTTTAGTTAAGACCTAGAAAACCAGGTGAGAGGAGGTCCAAACTAATAAACCAACAGACACTCGCCCCTCCAGGAATTGAGTTTAACACCCCTGGCTTAGTCCTTACATCAAGAGGTCTGAGCATAACAATAGATTTTAATTTCCAGAATTCAGAATAAATTGGGCTTCCAAAAATAATATGGTTGCCCAGATCGGTTTATTTTGATTGAAGACAAAAAATAAATGTAAAAAGTTATATGGCCTATGTAAACAGCCAAGCTCTGTGCCCAGATTTTAAATCCCAATGTGGGGATTCGATTAAGCTGGTCGAAGCGCCAGGTTGGGTGGAAATTTCATTGGTTGAAAAGTGATTGCATTCCTTTTGAAACCTGGCTGCCTCTTGGGCGTGAGCCGGGTGACATGGCAAAGTTGGCTCAAAACAAAGTGACAACTCATGCACGTGGTGTAATGATTACAACACATGCAAAGTGTTTGCTCTTGACAAAAACACATACAGTACGTACTTTATCTGCCTTAAACTAGTTTGAAAATGTTTACATTTATTTATGGAAAATACATGTTGTATGTTCCTGAACAATGCGCCATGCTGCCTTGATGACAGTGTGACCTGGTGGCGCAGATTACGGTTCTATTTGAGCAGGGCGCTCCTCCCTCACTGCTTTCACCTGTTCATGTCATGAGCCATAGCCCGGTGCACACCGGTTCAGCTTAATCGAACTCCCTCATTCATATGCTGAAACAATGTCAAACAAGGCATATCCACATGGGCAGTAATATGAAATGCACTTCAACAAAGGTTCAGATGCTACTCGATAAGCTAACAAGGAAAGTTAAGTGTTAAGTAATTACACTGTGGTATTTTTTTATATATAAAAAAAATTATAATAAATTCTCCCCAATTTCATGGTATCCAATTGGTAGTTACAGTCTTGTCTCATCACTGCAACTCCCGCACGGACTCGAGAGAGGCACAGGTCAAGAGCCATGCATCCTCCAAAACACAACCCAACCCAACCAAGCCGCACTGCTTCTTGACACAATGCCCACTTAACCCAGAAGCCAGCCCCACCAATGTGTCGGAGGAAACACTGTACACTTGGTAACCATGTCAGCGTGCACTGCTCCCGGCCCACCACAGGAGTCGCTACTGCGCGAGGGGACAAGGACATCCCTGCCAGCCAAACCCTGCCCTAACCCGGACCACACTGGGCCAATTGTGCACCGCCCCATGGGTCTCCTGGTCGCAGCCGGTGCGACAGAACCTGGACTCTAACCCAGAATCTCTATTGGCACAGCGCCTTAGACCACTGCGCCACTCAGGAGGCCCTGACACTGTGATATTATATGAGAAGGAGATCAGCTTACTTTAAAACAAAAACAGTATACTTTTTTGGTGTTTGTGTACCTCCTCTGTAAAACCTTATCACATACCATGGGGATATGCAAAGAATAACAGTAGATAGGATTGTTAAGTACAAACTGAAGTCCTTTTAAGTATGTGCCACTACACTACACTATACACTACATGGAATGTATCTTCATGTTGTCTTTTTTCTTTCCTGCTGCCAGGACCTATTAGCTGCCTGGCTCAGAACCAGTCCCGCCTGGCCAAGTCCACTCATGCTTCTGGCCCCTCACTGTGCTGGGTAACAGGTCACAAACCATAACAGGCTGGAAAAGTAAGTTAAAAAAGTTGTCAGTGAGTTTCAAGATAGTAGGTAGCTAGCTATGCGGCCTCAAAGACAAGAATAGGCACACAAGAAGGGCAAGGACCTAATTTCAGTATGCTTTCCTACAATCGGGGCACAGGATAGTGGAAGTGGCTTCTAGCTTTATACCTGCCTCCATAAGGCTATTGAGTGCTGCACTCTGTCCTGTCTGTCCTCCTAGGCACCCTGGCTGCCTATTTAGAGATTTATGGAAACATTTATTAATAGGCTACACCAGGGGAAGGCAACCCTGGTACAAGAGTGCCGCAGGCACTTAATGTATTTCATTTAACCAACCTGGAAGACCAGGTGTGTTCTATTTAGTCAATCATTGAACTGATCAATTAGCTTAGTTGATCTGGTGTGTTGCCTAGTTGGGACAAAATCCTGCAGTACCTGTGGCACTCCAGGAACAGGGTTGCCTACCCCTGGGCTACACCCTCATGCACAGTATTTTATTCGCTAGTGCACACCCTGTTTTTTATTTAATAATGCATTGTTATGTGAGCTTTAAATTGTGCTTGATGTATATGACACCGCACATTTCTTTCTGGGAAAATAAAGTTAGTTATACATGCTGTTTTGCTATGATGTGTTTCCAGTAGCCTTAACTTGAATATTCTATCCATTTGTCACGTGGATGCTGCAACAGGACTGTGCTGTTTATCTCCGCCACAGGCAATTTACTTATGTACAAGACACATTCTTATTGCTCTTCCATGTTGGTGTGGAAGAGCAAGAAGAACACTTCTGTCCTCTGTTTCCCTATATGTAGAGGGGCCAAGTGGGAGTGAGGTCAGTGAAAAGGAGGGAGGTGAAGCAGGGGCAGGAGGAGTTGGCAGAGTAGACCTATATGTAACCCGAGCTGGATGTGGTAAAAGAGAATGAAATGGAGAGTTAGATGTACAATACCAGTCAAAAGTTTTAGAACACCTACTCGTTTAGAACACCTACTAAGGGTTTTTCTGTATTTTTACTATTTTCTACATTGCAGAATAATAGGGAAGACATCAAAACTATGAAATAACACATATGGAACCATGTAGTAACCAAAAAAGAGAATGCCAAGAGTGTGCAAAGTTGTCATCAAGGCAAAGGGTGACTATTTGAAGAATCTCAAATCTCAAATATATTTTGATTTGTTTAACACTTTTTTGGTTACTACATGGTTCTATATGTGTTATTTCATAGTTTTGATGTAGAAAATAGTAAAAATAAAGAAAAACCCTATAATGAGTAGGTGTTCTAAAACTTTTGACCAGTAGTGTATGATATGGGATATTTTATGCTGATAAATGGTAAATTCATGATCTACCATGATCTATATCCCAAATTGGTTAAAATAAGGTTAGGTTAAGGGGGTGAGGGATGTTTTTATCTCAATGCCAAATCATTTCTGACCCTGGGTAACAATTAAGTACCTTACTATGATTGTTTTTAATTAATATGGTCAAAAAGAAAGATAACAGAAATATTCGCAAAGAGCAATTTCTGAAGCAATAATTTTAGACCTGTCTGGGAGTGGTCTGATTGGGGAGTGGAAATCTAAAAATGTGCTGTTATTGGCAGGCAGGTTTGGAAATCTATTGATGTCACCCTTATTGATAAGGGATCATAGCCTTTACCTGGTCAGTCTATGTTATGGAAATAGCAGGTGTTCACAATGTTTTGTCTGTTATTCCTGAGTCCTTGGTGATAATCCAATAGTTTAAAGCCTGCAAAATACGCATATAGTCCTCTGAATAAATGTCTGGGTGGATGCAGTTTGTCACATTCTCTGAGTATGAATTCTCGTGGCCCTTTTGCTCCAGCATCTATCTGATGATATACACTTTTGAGGTGTGCCTATCGTTGATGTCGAATGCCACATAGGCCTAACAGCTGTTTGCCCCGGTGTCATCTGGCTGCCGTGTCATCTTTCCACAGTAAAAATGAGGGGTTGTTTATTCTGACTTTTGCAGACACATCAAGGTCACTGATGTCGCTTTCGATGAACTCCTCCACCTCAGCCTCAGCCTCAACCACTTTCACCTCCACCTTTGCCCCATGACTCCTTTTGATAGCGCTCTCTCTTAATTCAATTAAAAAGATACTTCTCAAGAATTCCATTCTGGAAGAACATAACAAATACAGCATATAATTTTACTCCACTACCTCACCTCCTCCATGTCCTTTACCTTATAAATTGTCTCTACCTCCCCCACAATCATATTTTTCTTTAATATCCAATTCGGGGTTAGTGGAGCCCACCAACCGCATTGTTTAAACAGGCCCCCAAATCGCTAAGTCCCCTGCAAGTAGGTCTACTGAGAGCACTCTCTCTGAGGTGAATTACCTCAGACTGCTGAAGTGATGTACCTCAAATCAAGCACTCTCAGATTATCTATCAACCAAAAGCTATTGTAATGTTTTACATGATATACAAGTCTATCGTAATGACGGGTCATAAATCCTAGACAATCATATTTTCGAACTATTGTATCTATTTTCATAAGTCATTGAGACTTCACCTACCTCTCTCTCCAATAAGCTTCTCCTTACACACATTTTACAACAAGTTCACTTCTGAGGGGAAAACACAGAGGCCTCTGATTGGCAGATAATTCAAGTATTCGTATATTCAAAACCCATACGAGGAAGTTTAGTAATAAGAGACAGCTAAAGTCATATCAACTGGTATCTGTCAACAATTCAGCTTTATTAGACATAGATAGAAATGTGTACATCATTGTTATCAACACCTTGCCTTTGGGGACATGGTAGCAGTACACCAGTGGTTCCCAACGTTTTATAGTCCCATACCCCTTCAAACATTTAACCTCCAGCTGCGTACCCCCTCTAGAACCAGGGTCAGCGCACTCTCAAATATAGTTTTTTGCCATCATTGTAAGCCTGCCACACACACACACTATACAATATATTTACTAAACTTAAGAATGAGTGTAGTTTTTGTCACAACCCATCCCGTGGGAAGTGACAAAGAGCTCTTATAGGACTAGGGCACAAATAATAATATAATAATAATCAATAATTTTGCTCTTCAGGTGGTTGCAAAGGGCATCAGTGTCTTAACAACGCGATTTGCCAAGGCAGGATACTTTAAGCGCAGCCCAATCCAGAAATCTGGCTGTAGCTTCTGATTAAATCAAATTTTCATAGAACCGCTTGTTGCAATTTTGAAGAGGCTCTCTTGTTCGGATATTGGTAAGTGGACTGGAGGCAGGGCATGAAAGGGATAACAAATCCAGTTGTTTGTGTCATCCGTTTCAGGAAAGTACCTGCGGAATTGCGCACCCAGCTCACTCATGTGCTTCGCTATATCACATTTTACATTGTCCGTAAGCTTGAGTTCATTTGCACACAAAAAATCATACAATGATGGAAAGACCTGTCTGTTGTCCTTGTTAATGCAGACAGAGAAGAGCTCCAATTTCTTAATCATAGGCTCAATTTTTTATCTGAGAAAAAACATCACCCATATAGGCCAGTGGTGTGAGAAACTCGTCATCATGCAAGCGATCAGACAAGTGAAAATTATGGTCAGTAAAGAAAACTTTAAGCACATCTCTCAAAATAAACGTGTCAATACTTTGCCCCTTGATAACCAGTGCCGTTCTGTATGTTGTAAAAGCGTTACATGGTCGCTGCCCATATCATTGCATAATGCAGAAAATACACGAGAGTTCAGGGGCCTTGCTTTAACAAAGTGAACCATTTTCACTGTAGTGTCCAAAACATCTTTCAAGCTGTCAGGCATTCCCTTGGCAGCAAGGGCCTCTCGGTGGTGCAGTGTACCCAAGTAGCGTCCGGAGCAACGGCTTGCACAGTGTTACCACTCCACTATGTCTCCCTGTCATGGTTTTTGCGCCATCAGTAAAGATACCAACACATCTTGACCACCAAAGTCCATTTGATGTCACAAAGCTGTCCAGTACTTTAAAAAATATCTTCTCACGTTGTCCTGGTTTCCAGAAGTGGATGTCTTCCTTAATTGATCCCCCATAAACGTAACGGACACAGGAGCTGTGCCAGGCCCGCCACGTCTGTTGCTCATCCAGCTGTAATGTATAGAATTCACTGGCTTGTATGCGAAGCAATAATTGTTTCAAAACATCTCCTGCCATGTCACTGATGCGTTGTGAAACGGTGTTGTTTGATGAAGTCACTGTCTGTAGTTTTTTTTGCCTTTTCCCCCAGCATTGTCCCAGCCATTTCCGGGAAGCAGGAAGAATGAAGTCCTCCACAATAGTATGGGACTTGCCTGTCCTAGCTACTCGGTAGCTCACCATACAAGACGCTTATAGCCCCTTCTTATTAATGGTATCTATTAATGGTCATCTTAATTCTCACTCAAAAAACTCCTGTGGCTTATTTTTCAAATTGTCATGTTTTGTTTCTAAATGTCTATGCAAGAGTGAAGGTTTCATCGAGTTGTGAGATAGTGCTTTTGCACATATAACACACTGTGGCTGAGGAAAGCCACTACTCCCAATATAAGTGAACCCCAAATCAATGTAGTCTTCTTGGGTATGATGCTACAAGCTTGGCACACCTGTATTTGGGGAATTTCTCCCATTATTCTCTGCAGATCCTCTCAAGCTCTGTCAGGTTGGATGGGGAGCGTCGCTGCACAATTATTTTCATGTCTCTCCAAAGATGTTTGATCGAGTTCAAGTCCGGGCTCTGGCTGGGCCACTCAAGGACATTGAGACTTGTCCCGAAGCCACTCCTGCATTGTCTTGCCTGTGTGTTTAATGTTATTGTCCTGTTGGAAGGTGAACCTTCGCCCAAGTCTGAGGTGCTCCTGAGTGCTCTGGAGCTGGTTTTCATTAAGGAACTCTCTGTACTTTACTCCGTACAACTTTCCCTCGATCCTGACAAGTCTCCTTGTCCATGCCGCTGAAAAAACATCCCCAAACATCCCCAACATCCCCTTCACCGTAGGGATGGTGCCAGGTTTCCTCCAGACGTGGTGCCTGACATACAGGCCAAAGAGTGTAATCTTGGTTTCATCAGACCAGATAATCTTGTTTCTCATGGTCTGAGAGTCCTTTAGGTGCCTTTTGGCAAACTCCAAGTGGCCTGTCATGTGCCTTTTACTGAGGAGTGGTGTCTGTCTGGCCACCCTACCATAAAGGCCTGATTGGTGGAGTGCTGCAGAGATGGTTGTTCTTCTGGAGAGGAACTCTGGATTACTGTCAGAGTGACCATGGGGTTCTTGGTCACCTCCCTGACCAAGGCCCTTCTCATCCAATTGCTCAGTTTGGCTGGCCAGCTCTAGGAAGAGTATTGGTGGTACCAAACCTCTTCCATTTAAGAATGATGGAGGCCACTGTGTTTTTGGTACCCTTACCCAGATCTGTGCCTCGACACAATCCTGTATAGGAGCCCTTCCGACAATTCCTTCGACCTCATGGCTTGGTTTTTGCTTTGACGTGCATTGTCAACTGTGGGACCTTATATAGACAGGTGTGTGCCTTTCCAAATCATGTCTATTCAATTGAATTTACCACAGGTGATATCCAATCAAGTTGTAGAAACATCTCAAGGATGATTAATGGAAACATTATGCACCTGTGCTCAATTTCGAGTCTCATAGCAAAAGGTCTGAATACTTATGTATATAAAGTATTTCTGTTTCATTTTTCTTATACATTTGCAAAAATGTGTAAAAACCTGTTTTTTCGCTTTGTCATTATGGGATATTGTGTGTAGATTGATGAGGGAAAAATATTATTGTATACATTTTACAATAAGGCTGTATGGTAGCAAAATGTGTAAAAAGGGAAGGGGTCTGAATACTTTCCGAATGTACTGTAAATCATGTAGATAGCTAAACAGCTGCCTTGCCTTGTTTTTGCAGACTGTCTACTCCGCTTGTTATGCGAAGTTCATTTCACAGACTCATCTCATAAATCTGAACAGATACTATAATTACCAACATAAAACTGAAGTTTATACATTTTTTTACTTTAATATCGTTGTCCTGATCTCATGACAAAGCTGTCAAAGTTGTGAGAACCCTTTATGCCTTGATCACACCAATAGTATATTTGTGCAAAATAGTACGCAGCATCATCTGGAGATGTATGCAACAAAAGTTTAATATTCACCTTCTGCTACCGTCTACGCATACAGTTTGATGCAAATGTTTGATAAATCCAACGTATGCACCACACCGAACGCACTGCAACTGCCTCTGCAACGCAATGCTGCAAGGCAAACGCAGCGTTTCATTGGAAATTCATGTAATTCTGGTGCACCAAAATGCGATGACGCTGTCGGTGTGATTGAAGCATTAAGGTCCAGTGGAGGCAAGGCACCTCCCAGTGGCAGCATTCACTTTCAGTCCCCTGGCAAAACATTGGCGTCAGTCGTTACTATGGCAATTCAAGTTGGAGTTACCCATACCTCTAATAAACCTTGTTCAATATCAAAATACCCAAAATACAGATGTTTCTATATATTAAATAGGCATGTTTAGTATTCGTGGATGGAATACATTTTTGCTTAGCTTTACTTCCTAAAGGGTTTCCATTCCCCTTTAATTCAACAGTTGTTGTGCTTCAACATGAAATGCTTTATGCGATTCATTCTACATGACACCCTTGAACAGCATACCCTATCAGTGGCACGGTGGCAGAGCTTCCGTCAGTGTCGGCATCGATGTGTGAATGTGCGATTGTCTGTGTGATGAACAATGGCACATTACAGATAACATCAAATGGAGGGTACACTAACCTCTCTTCTCTGTGACCCTGTCACTAAATGCTGTACGCTTCTGTCACACTGAGTTTATGCCTCTTTGTACTGTGCCACGAATAGCCTCATAAACTGGACACTGAAGACTGCATCAAGGTAACTTCAAGATTATGTGTAAAGTAAAGCAGATATCTGCAGATACTGTAACACAGTGTTGGTGTGCATGCGTGTGCATGCATGTTTCCGTGCGTGTGCATATCCTTGGGTTACCATAAAAGCAAGAAAGCATGTATCTTAGCGTTGGATACATGGTTAAACCTCTTGAGGTGACCACTTTCAATCTAGAGAGGGATTAGTAGAAGAATAGCAAAACCTTATATGGAAGGAAAGCTGGACAGCTGTAGAATAGCTATGGATTTCATTCCTCAATGGCAAATGCAGCTTCAGTGAATTGTCCATTGTGGCTGTGTCCTATAGAAAATCGTTCAAGATCGTTTAGTAGGTCTGCTGCTTTATAAGTAATGCATTCCCAAACAAATTCCCAAATGGACAGCTGTTTAGCCAAGGGAAAATGCTAACAATTTAAACCATGTACCCTAATGAGCTATTTATTCAAATAAGTAGCTCTTAAATAGCTATTTCATCAAATAAATAGCTCATGTGGTCAAGGCGAGTGCCAGGTGTGCATCACAATTAGGCTGCCCCACGATGGCATGTGTTTTTTTGGATAGTGTGGCATGTGGTTGTTCTGAAAGTTTTGAATTTCCTGGCAACCCTGCATTTCCATCAAAAAACTAGCTCGGAGAGGAGAGGGCACCAGTGGTTGGTCGTTAACGGGTTGCCATTTCTGAGGTTGACGTTACACCCATCTCAGTTAGGCACTCCCATCACTATTGCTTTTGCTGCTGCTGTTGCTGCTGGGTTCAGCATAGTAAACAAAGGCAGCAGCGCATTCTCTTTGTACAAACTCGGTGACTCACTCAGTGGCACTCTTCTTGATGCACCAATCTGAGAGAATGCTATACACATTGGCGCTCGATACAAACAGGTGCAGGCCTACACTGACTGTAGCTCAAACATGCTTATATGTCTCAGAGCAGAGGTCCCCTCGGTCCCCCTCAACAGACATACTCATGGCCATATAAAAATGTGAACTCGTTGCCTATAGCACTGCTATAATCTGTCGTAAACTCATCCCACTAAGCATGGACTCACACTGATGTCTTTTGGACGTCTTTTATTTATTTTTATTTTAATTTTTTTGATCTGGTCCAAACCAAACCTGAACCAATCATAGACGTTTTTGTTTAGTTCAGATTTGGTCTTGTCCGGACCGGCCTCAATTTCAACATCCACAGACATCCAGAACGACCTATATTTGGCCCAAACATAGATGTCTATAATTGCTTCAGATTTGGTCCAGTTCAAACCGGCCTTGATTTGGCCGGTCTGGACGTCTGTCAGTTTTAAAGCTTTTGAAAAAGCTAATATAAAAGTGTGACAACAATACTAAATATTCTATGTTGTAATCTTCAGTTGGCTCCTCTTTCTTATTCAGTGGTTTAAAAAAATAATTATTGTAATATAATACTTACTTCATTGAGAATGTACAGCGTGTGCAGTTGAAATTCTCTTAACAATCATCTTGAAAAAACGTATACTAAAAACGTGGAAATTAACCAATCCGTAATCATTAACACAATGGAAAAATATAATGATTTATTATTGAAATATTGAAATAGCATGGGTGAACGAGAAAAACAAATTGTTAGAATTAGAGGCCATGTGGCAAACAATAATGAAGGTAACAGGGTTGGAGGTATGAGCATGGGGGTCTGGACAGAGGAGATGTAGTCATTGTTTGCATGTCTGAAAGTTGTTGTTCGTATGTATTTTAATTTTACCTTTATTTAACTAGGCAAGTCAGGTAAGAACAAATTCTTATTTTCAATGACAGCCTAGGAACAATGGGTTAACTGCCTTGTTCAGGGGTAGAACAACAGATTTTTACCTTGTCAGCTCAGGGATTCGATCTTGCAACCATTCAGTTACTAGTCCAACACTCTAACCGCTAGGCTACCTGCCACCCCATATACCTTTGTATATGTAGTAAAAATCTAAAATAAAGGGGAAAACAAATATTAGAAAAAATAAATAATGATAAGCGTTTTCAACGTCCGTAAAATACATATTTCCAGAGTCCCAAAGAATACGTATTTTCACCATTCATTCAGAACCCAAAATGAACCTAACTTCAACGTCTGGAAAAGATGTATTTTAGACCTTTGTTTACTGGGTTATGTCTCTGAGGTGCCCATGCAGGTGGCTCTCACATCTGAACTTATTTATTATGAATAGGTTGCTGAATTTTGGCCTGTATCCAGTCTTACTCTAAACTTCACTCTAAACACTTGGCAGAAGTTGCAATACCCTCATGTGGAAGGTTTGAGGTTTGACTGCCTGTGATATCCACAATGTTCTCATCTGTTCATAAGGTAATTAAGGCATCGGGTCACCTCAGGAGAAATCGGTTGGTCTGAACTAGCTTTGGCAATCTGTAAAACAGGGAGGTAACTCTAGGCTCTCCTGTCGACATGAGAGGTTCTAGTAAAGAGCTCTTGAGTTGGTGAATGATGAAACGAGGAGCTTTTACAGAGTTCAAAGACTGGCTAGGCTGGAGTGTGTAGAAGTGTCTTATGTCTACATGAGTGAGCATGTCTGGGCTAATTCATATTGTTTGGAGTGACTTCTTCATAAGTGTCTGAAAATGTCAGCCTATTTCTGTCTAGGTCGTAGTTTTGTGGAAAAAATTCACCAAAAATGCATTTTACATACATATCTTTAGTATTTATCCACAATCTGCTCTGGACAAGTCCAATTCTGGCCTTAAAAGGTTTTAACACCATCATTGAATGAGTTATTATCTTCCTTATCCATTCTGCATCATACAATAAACTGATTCTAACAACAACCCTTTGAACGTTCTTCCTAGAACCCTCCAAAAACAGTTCTACCAGCCTTATTTTTATTTACACGTCAGGCCTGCAAGTCACATTATGCTGGTTTGCAAAGTGATGTGTGATTCTTATGGGAATCCAGTCAGAGTGAGGTTATTCAACAATTTGTACCACCTGCAACCTGCATTCTATCAGGGTAGGGAATACTGAGTACTGAGATGACCTACATTTTCTAAACTGGAACAACCATCTCATTAACGGGTGCTATAGTCCAACTACTAACACATTGATTAGTTTAGAAAAATGTATGTTATTTATCTTCGTGCAGCATAAGGTTAATCAACCAATCAACGGACATGCAAAAAACAAGATATTGAAATAAACATTTCTGAAAATCAACCTGCAATAGAGCATGCTGGGAAATATGATAATGAGTTTCCAGTGTTTTACTCTACACAGAGTGAAAATGACACAATCACACTCAACTCTGGTTATTAATACACCAACACTGGAGTTCTTGTACACCACTGAGTGTTAATTTTCAGGAACTCTTTGAAGACCGAATGCTGCCTCAGAGGCAAAATGAGTTTGACACCCCTGCTAAACCATTACTGTTTTAGCAAAGGTTTAAAAGAGCGTCAAAATTATTAAATCATGAATATGGTTGTTTCTTATCTTTTAGTTTCAAAGCCAAGCCGAACACTTGGCAGAAGTTGTAATTGCCTCCTTTGGAAAGTCTGAGGGAATGCAGTGAGACTGCCTGTGATGTTCACAAAGTTCTCATCTGTTCAAAGGGTAATTAAGGTATCGAGTCACCTCAGGAGAAATCGGTTGGTCTGAACTAGCTTTGGCAATCTGTGAAACAGGGAGGGAACTACAGTACAGGCTCTTCTGTCGACATGAGAGGTTCTAGTAAAGAGCTCTTGAGGTGGTGAATGATGAAATGAGGAGCTTTTACTGAGTTCAAAGACTGGCTAGGCTGGAGTGTGTAGAAGTGTCTTATGTCTTCTTGAGTGAGCATGTCTGGGCTAATTCATATTGTTTGGAGTGACTTCTCCGTAAGTGTCTGAAAATGTCAGCCTATTTCTGTGTAGGTCATTGCACTGTAGAAAAGATTCACCAAAAATGCATTTTACATACATGTCTTTAGTATTTATCCACAATCTGCTCTGGACAAGTCCAGTTCTGGCCTTAAAAGGTTTTAACTCCATCATTGAATGAGGTATTATCTTCCTTATCCATTCTGCATCACACCGTCAACTGATTCTACCAACAACTCTTTGAACGTTCTTCCTAGAACCCTCCATAAACGGTTCTACCAGCCTTATTTGCATATTTTTATGACACAACATTAAATATCGTAAGACTTTTCTTTCAGGGCCTAGTTATAGCCTAACACATTGGTTGGAAACTCATGGTTTACAGGCCACATCAGGCCTGCAAGTCACATTATATTGGTTTGCAAAGTGATCGTGTAATTCTTATGGGAATCCAGCCAGAGTCAGGTGATCCAACAATTTCAACCACCTGCAACCTGCATTCAGAATGACTATCAGGGAGGGAAGACTGAGTATTGAGAAGACCCAAATCATCTAAACTGGGACAACCATCTCATTAACGGGTGCAATACGTCCAACTGCTAACACATTGATTAGTTTAGAAGAAATGTGTTATTTATCTTCATGCAGCATAAGGTTAATAAACCAATCAATGCACATGCAAAAAACAAGATATTGAAATAAACATTTCTGAAAATCAACCTACAATAAAGCATGCTGGGAAATATGATAATGAGTTTCCAGTGTTTTACTCTACACAGAGTGAAAATGACACAATCACACTCAACTCTGGTTATTAATACACCAACACTGGAGTTCTTGTACAACACTCAGTGGTTATTAATACACCAACACTGGAGTTCTTGTACACCACTGAGTGTTAATTTTCAGGAACTCTTTGAAGACCGAATGCTACCTCCGAGGCAAAATGAGTTTGACACCCCTGCTAAACCATTACTGTTTTAGCAAAGGTTTAAAAGAGCGTCAAAATGATTAAATCATGAATATGGTTGTATCTTATCTTTTAGTTTCAAAGCCAAGTCGAACACTTGGCAGAAGTTGTAATTGCCTCCTTTGGAAAGTCTGAGGGAATGCAGTGAGACTGCCTGTGATGTTCACAAAGTTCTCATCTGTTCAAAGGGTAATTAAGGTATCGAGTCACCTCAGGAGAAATCGGTTGGTCTGAACTAGCTTTGGCAATCTGTAAAACAGGGAGGTAACTCTAGGCTCTTCTGTCGACATGAGAGGTTCTAGTAAAGAGCTCTTGAGGTGGTGAATGATGAAATGAGGAGCTTTTACAGAGTTCAAAGACTGGCTAGGCTGGAGTGTATAGAAATGTCTTATGTCTTCTTGAGTGAGCATGTCTGGGCTAATTCATATTGTTTGGAGTGACGTCTTCGTAAGTGTCTGAAAATGTCAGCCTATTTCTGTCTAGGTTGTAGGGCTGTGGAACAAATACACCAGATTCCCAGTGGTTATATGGCTAGGTCATCTCAGGATTCAGTTGAATCTAGTTATTTCAGGTAAGCATATCAACATATCAGTAGGTATTCAGACATAATTTAATTTGAAAGGTTTTATCACCATGATTGAATGAGTTATCATCTTCCTTAACCATATTGAAACACACCATAAACGGACCACCAATATACAGTATTTGAGGATTTTGAAATCGTATTGCAGCAGGAGTATGAAAAAAACCTTTAACGCACTGTGGGAATCAATTGTGTCTCAAATTTCAGGAGCACAATTGTCAGTAGTTTAAGCTCAGCCTATTAAAGGCAGCAATCAGGTAATGTCTGTGTGCAGGTTCCTATAGGGACATGGAGGAAGTCTCCTGGCTGAATCTTGTCCCCTTTACTGAGTGCCTGACCCATAGTCCCATTAGATTAACATGGGGTGCAGTAAAAGCTTTTGCAGAGAGAGAGAGAGAAAGAGAGAGAAAGAGATGGATAGAGAGAGGTAGGGAGAGAGATTTTTAAGCTCTAAAAATCTGTATTTCAATAGCTGTGTTTACCTTAGCTTGCCCTGAATGATATTGACTTTGAATCTTTCATTGTCACACACTCCCTGATTTGAGCGTATCTTGAATAATCTTATAGGCCTATTGATCTTGAAGTACACAGAGTTCTTTGATTGATTTCATTTGGCTTCTATGGGTCTTTTCCAGACTGAATAGAAATGGTCTTGACATTAACCAGTCTCACATAGACAATTTTACTCTGGCCCATCTACAAATGTGTTCATCCTATGGAACGTTTTCCAAGAGCACTAAACATTTTTATTGTAAATATATGATGGGTTTTATTTACATTCATTGTATATGTCTTTCTTTTTTTGTAATAAATGTAGAAAAAAAGGAGAGAGGTAAAACTGAAAAGAGAACATTATTAGGTCTATAGCCCTTTCATTATTGTATATTTGTTTCACTAGATGGCAGTGGAAGCAAGCACTGGAGTTGCTACAGATATTTCCAAATATGCTAATAGGCCTATACAAAATCCAAAACGTCATGAGTCCAAGTGTTGTATTATTTCGTTTTTAGTCTCCTCCTACGAGAAAGTGTTGCTTACATTTTCATGCATGTGTTGCAGAGATCTTAGCCATTGACATGGGCTTGTTTACAAATGCTTAACTCCTAGTTTTAAATCAACAGGACACCTACTAACTTTATGACACTGGCCTTTTTGGGTGTGCTCCTGGGATGGGGTGTTATCCTGCGGGTGTGGTTTACTGATTGGAGAACGTTCAGGAAATGAACGTTTTATCAGCCTATTAAAAACAACAACAACATGGTGGGTGGGAGAAACTGCAGCCAATCTAAATAAGGGTGGATTTACATTAGTAAAATGTGTCTAGTGAGATCTATCTCTCTTCAACATCCGATTTGCAACTTTTCTGTTTACACTAGCCTTGGATGTGTTGTGGCCCAAGCCACATTCCTGCTTCTTGTGTGAGTACAGCTATTACTATACTATACAGAAGCTTCTCATCTAAACCATATTGCACATGGTGTTGCACACTTGATTAATGCAATGATTCCCAAAAACATTTCATTTTCTGTTCGGCTAACAGAGCAAAAATGCTATCTACTGTTAAAGTAATGAAGGTAATTATTGCAGGGACGTGATGTGGGAGAAAAAGGGTTTACCCAAAAATGCATACTATGTCACATATAATGCCTTCAGAAAATATTCATACCCGTTGACTTATTCCACATTTTGTTGTGTTACAGCCTACATTCAAAATGAATTAAATATTAATTGTGTTCTCCCATCTACACACAATGCCCCATAACGACAAAGTGAAAACATGTTTTTAGAAATGTTTGCAAATTTATTGAAAATAAAATACAGAAATAAGTCTCTAAAATCTTTGCACACTTGGATTGTACAACATTTCAGCTTTTCATTTTTAATGAATTTTTTTTTTTTTTTAAATCTCTAAATCAAAGTTCCACTTTGACATTATAGGGTATTGTGTGTAGGCCGGTGAAACAAAATCTCTATTTAATCAGTTTTAAATTCAGGCTGTAACAACAAAATATGGAAACAGTCAAGGGGTGCGAATACTTTCTGAAGGCACTGTATGTGCAGATATGTGCACCACATCATTGCTCTCTCTCGTTCTGCTATGTGTGCATCTTACCAGCCGTCACTCAAATGGCAAGGGGCTGAAACTCATTGGCTAAAACTCTAATTGTGCAGATTGACATAAAGTGTAGTCAACTTTATTTAAATTCAGAAATAATCTGATTGGTTTAGGGCAGAACAAGTCTGATTGTTTTCTAAAAGGTCAATGGGCGGAGTTTACGAGATTCACAACTTATGAAAACATGGTGGAGGTTTGAACCAATTATTTGTATATGCACTATTTGGTGTAATTTTTATTTTTTACTCATCTATTTTTTACTTAACAGTTATTTTTCTTAGAACTGCATTGTTGGTAAAGGGCTTGTAAGTAAGCATTTCACTGTAAGGTCTACACCTGTTGTATTCGGCACATGTGACAAATAAAATTGATTTGATTTGATTTACATTCATTCCTATGAAGGACTACTCCGATTGGGGAGTGGCAAAATGGCCGGCTGGTGGCTTCAAAGCCTCTCAATTGCCGATACATAGCATCATCTGCAATCCAGGGTTTTTATACACCATTGGTTTGAACTGAGAATCTTGTAAATAAAACTTTGAGTTAAAAATTGTAGCTAACATTTTGAAATCATTGTGTTACAGTAGTCAGACAAATGTGAGTCAGTGAAGGGAAAGTATGTGCCTAGTCAGTTGCACAACTGAATGCATTCAACTGAAATGTGTCTTCCGCATTTAACCCAACCCCTCCGATTTAGAGAGGTGCAGGGGCTGCCTTAATCGACGTCCATGTCATCATCGCCTGGGGAGCAGTTGTTGTTGGGTGTTAACTGCCTTGCTCAAGGGCAGAACGGCAGATTTTTCCACCTTGCCGGCTCGGGAAGCTCTTAACTGCTAGGCAAACTGCTGCAAAGAGTAAAATGTAGCAAGCTAGTAGCAACATGCTAAGTTAATCAGAGTTGCTAGCTAGCTAAGCACCTCTTAGTAGCACCTCTTAGCTACTCATGTTGAATTAATAAATAGAGCAAGCGAGAAGATAGAACAAATATTACAACAAATGTTATGGTTAAACTCAAATATGCTGATTAATAATAACATTATTTATGGAGAAAAAAAATAAAAATGTGTATTATATTTCTTCATGTATTATGAATATAAACGGTAGAGTTATGTCACATGCAGCTATCGAAAATATATGGGAATGTCTGCTCAATCCAAATTTACAACCAACTGATTGCAGCATTACCACAAAAATGGAGGAAGCAGGTGGAAAAGGGAGAAGGTAGGGAACTTGTTTGCCTGTGTAACGCCCTGGCCATAGAGAGGGGTTTTTTGTTCTTTATTTTGGTTAGGCCAGGGTGTTACATTGGGTGGGCGTTCTATGTGCATTTTTCTATGTTGGTTTGTTTCATTGATTTTGGCCGTGTGGCTTCCAATCAGGCACAGCTGTAGAGTGTTGTTGCTGATTGGGAGTCACACATAAGTGCCTGTTTTTCTGTTGGGGTTTTGTGGGTAATTGTTTCTGTTTCTGTTTAGAGTAATTTCTAACAGGACTGTTCTGCTGTCGTGTATTTGTTATTTTTTGTAGTGTTCTCTTTGTTGTAATTAAAATTCAAGATGAACACTAACTCCGCTGCACCTTGGTCAACTCTCTCTCCCGACAGCCGTTACAGCCTGCCATATATTAAAGTTACAAATTGGCTGAAAGGAATTGGCATGAATATAAAAATATACCAGTTTCATCTGAGGACAAAAATTTTAACAGCTGCGCCATACAGGTTGCAAAATAAATGGGAAGAGATTTACAATGTACTGATTCCATGGCACATGGTTTATGAACTGGTACCAAAATCAACACTTGATTCAACACTTCAAATTTTCAATTTCAATTATTGCACAAAATTATTGCCACATGTAGAATGCTATATATTTCAGTGGCATACAACAATCTCAGCTCTGTAGATTTTGCTGCGAAGAGACAGAATCACTAGATCATTTATTCTGGTATTGCCCCTATGTAGCTTGTTTCTGGTCACAGGTTCAGGAATGGTTACCTTACAAATAGCAGTGTTGGGCGATTTGGAAAGCCAGTCAATAAATAATATAATAATACTTGTAGGAAAGGTTTTCATATTTAGCTCACAATCTGTGGATACTATACGATTAGAAAGGTTCAAAATGTTTGTAAAACATCACAGCACAAGTTGTGGGATGGGCTGAGAGTGGCTGAGGGGTGGGATTAATACTTTATATTTGGTAATGTATTATTGTTATGTGATTGCTTTATTGTTATGTGATTGCTTTATATAAGCGTACCATGTATGCAAAATGTGTATGTAAAATGAATATGTAAAATGTATGTATATGTAGCAGAAAAGCTGTAAAAAACATTTTTTTTAAAAGATATGTGTCCTCTGAAGGGGTGGGGCTAAAAAAGTATATACATATATATATATATATCAAATAGAGCAAGTAGATGTCAGATATACAAGTAAGTCAGCTAGCATCTGCTTTATTGAAATGTTAAGTTGAATAAGCTATATGAACTTAAAAAACAGGAATGGACAGCCCCAGGGGCAGCCATGTAAATGCTAAGCTGAACAGAACGAGTTGGCTAGCAGATAGCTATCTCTTACTAATGTTGAGTCATAGAACATAGGTAGCTAGCTCCCACTTACTATATAAAAATATTTTGAATAAGCTGTATAAACTTAAACATTGGAATAGACTGGTATACTTCAATGGGGGCAGAAATGTAACATGCTAAGCTAAATGTAGTTTAGTTGAGCAGAGAGCTACCTCCTACTAATGTTGAATTATAAAATAGAATAGCTAACAAGCTAGGTCTCAAATCTGACAGTTTGTCAGTTAACATTTGTTTTATTAAAAGTTTAGTTGAATAAGCGATATAAACAAAACAAATTGGAACAGACTGTTTACGATGCCCTGGGGGCAGAAATGTTAATTTGGGTCAAGATCACTTGAGGCCATAAGGGAAGACTTCAAGCAGAAACAGTAATTTAAGAAAGTCAACTGCCTTCAGGGCAGCCTTTTGAATGCACTGTTTAAATACTTCCCCAGGTCCAGTAATGTTAGTTTAGGTTAAGATAACTTGGTGCCCATGGACTTATCTAAATCATATCATATGGTTATCTTCTTAGGGGTGGCAGGTAGCCTAGTGGTCAGAGCACTGGGCTAGTAACCGAAAGGTTGCTAGATCGAATACCCAAGCTGCCAAGGTAAAAATCTGTCGTTCTGTCCCTGAACAAGGCAGTTAACCCGCTCTTCCTAAGCCGTCATTGTCAATAAGAATTTGTTCTTAACTGACTTGCCTAGTTAAATAAAGGTTAAATTAAACATTAAAAAAAATAATTTGGGTGAGCAGCATTTAAACTAAACATTCCAATTTATAGTTTATTAAGCTTAATCTTACCAATACATTTTGCTTATCATTTTCTCATTTACTGGCATATTTGAAAGCTAGCTAGCTAGCTCTGCTTTTTTATTCAACATTAGTAATAGGTAGCTAACTGCTTAAGAATATCTAGTTAACAGAAGAAAAGAAAGAGAATATCAGGACAGAAGAAAAAGGATATCTAAGTGAAACAGTTCTCTAAAGACATAAGAGACAATAATACAAGAAACAACACTTCTGTAGCTTGTCAACTATGTGTCTGTCTATCCCTGTTCTCTCCCCTCTGCACAGGCCATACAAACGCTTCACACCGCGTGGCCGCTGCCACTCTAACCTGGTGGTCCCAGCGCGCACGACCCACGTGGAGTTCCAGGTCTCCGGCAGCCTTTGGAACTGCCGGTCTGCGGCCAACAAGGCTGAGTTCATCTCAGCCTATGCTACCCTCCAGTCCCTAGACTTCCTGGCACTGACGGAAACATGGATTACCACAGATAACACTGCTACTCCTACTGCTCTCTCCTCGTCTGCCCACGTATTCTCGCATACCCCTAGAGCATCGAGCCAGCGGGGTGGTGGCACTGGAATCCTCATCTCTCCCAAGTGGACATTCTCTCTTTCTCCCCTGACCCATCTGTCTATCTCCTCATTTGAATTCCATGCTGTCACAGTTACCAGCCCTTTCAAGCTTAACATCCTTATCATTTATCGCCCTCCAGGTTCCCTTGGAGAGTTCATTAATGAGCTTGACGCCTTGATAAGTTCCTTTCCTGAGGATGGCTCACCTCTCACAGTTCTGGGTGACGTTAACCTCCCCACGTCTACCTTTGACTCATTCCTCTCTGCCTCCTTCTTTCCACTCCTCTCCTCTTTTGACCTCACCCTCTCACCTTCCCCCCTACTCACAAGGCAGGCAATACGCTTGACCTCATCTTTACTAGATGCTGTTCTTCCACTAATCTCATTGCAACTCCCCTCCAAATCTCCGACCACTACCTTGTATCCTTTTCCCTCTCGCTCTCATCCAACACTTCTCACTCTGCCCCTACTCGGATGGTATTGCGCCGTCCCAACCTTCGCTCTCTCTCTCCCACTACTCTCTCCTCTTCCATCCTATCATCTCTTCCCTCTGCTCAAACCTTCTCCAACCTATCTCCTGATTCTGCCTCCTCAACCCTCCTCTCCTCCCTTTCTGCATCCTTTGATTTTCTCTGTCCCCTATCCTCCAGGCCGGCTCGGTCCTCCCCTCCTGCTCCGTGGCTCGACGACTCACTGCGAGCTCACAGAACAGGGCTCCGGGCAGCCGAGCGGAAATGGAGGAAAACTCGCCTCCCTGCGGACCTGGCATCCTTTCACTCCCTCCTCTCTACATTCTCCTCTTCTGTCTCTGCTGCTAAAGCCACTTTCTACCACTCTAAATTCCAAGCATCTGCCTCTAACCCTAGGAAGCTCTTTGCTACCTTCTCCTCCCTCCTGAATCCTCCTCCCCCCTCCCCCCCCCCCCTCCTCCCTCTCTGCGGATGACTTCGTCAACCATTTTGAAAAGAAGGTTGACGATATCCGATCCTCGTTTGCTAAGTCAAACGACACCGCTGGTCCTGCTCACACTGCCCTACCCTGTGCTTTGACCTCTTTCTCCCCTCTCTCTCCAGATGAAATCTCGCGTCTTGTGACGGCCGGCCGCCCAACAACCTGCCCACTTGACCCTATCCCCTCCTCTCTTCTCCAGACCATTTCCGGAGACCTTCTCCCCTACCTCACCTCGCTCATCAACTCATCCTTGACCGCTGGCTACGTCCCTTCTGTCTTCAAGAGAGCGAGAGTTGCACCCCTTCTGAAAAAACCTACACTCGATCCCTCCCATGTCAACAACTACAGACCAGTATCCCTTCTTTCTTTTCTCTCCAAAACTCTTGAACGTGCCGTCCTTGGCCAGCTCTCCTGCTATCTCTCTCAGAATGACCTTCTTGATCCTAATCAGTCAGGTTTCAAGACTGGGCATTCAACTGAGACTGCTCTTCTCTGTGTCACGGAGGCTCTCCGCACTGCTAAAGCTAACTCTCTCTCCTCTGCTCTCATCCTTCTAGACCTATCTGCTGCCTTTGATACTGTGAACCATCAGATCCTCCTCTCCACCCTCTCCGAGTTGGGCATCTCCGGCGCGGCCCACGCTTGGATTGCGTCCTACCTGACAGGTCGCTCCTACCAGGTGGCGTGGCGAGAATCTGTCTCCGCACCACACGCTCTCACCAATGGTGTCCCCCAGGGCTCTGTTCTAGGCCCTCTCCTATTCTCTCTATACACCAAGTCACTTGGCTCTGTCATATCCTCACATGGTCTCTCCTATCATTGCTATGCAGACGACACACAATTAATCTTCTCCTTTCCCCCTTCTGATAACCAGGCGGCGAATCGCATCTCTGCATGTCTGGCAGACATATCAGTGTGGATGACGGATCACCACCTCAAGCTGAACCTCGGCAAGACGGAGCTGCTCTTCCTCCCGGGGAAGGACTGCCCGTTCCATGATCTCGCCATCAAGGTTGACAACTCCCTTGTGTCCTCCTCCCAGAGTGCTAAGAACCTTGGCGTGATCCTGGACAACACCCTGTCGTTCTCCACTAACATCAAGGCGGTGACCCGATCCTGTAGGTTCATGCTCTACAACATTCGCAGAGTACGACCCTGCCTCACACAGGAAGCGACGCAGGTCCTAATCCAGGCACTTGTCATCTCCCGTCTGGATTACTGCAACTCGCTGTTGGCTGGGCTCCCTGCCTGTGCCATTAAACCCCTACAACTCATCCAGAACGCCGCAGCCCGTCTGGTGTTCAACCTTCCCAAGTTCTCTCACGTCACCCCGCTCCTCCGCTCTCTCCACTGGCTTCCAGTTGAAGCTCGCATCCGCTACAAGACCATGGTGCTTGCCTACGGAGCTGTGAGGGGAACGGCACCTCCATACCTTCAGGCTCTGATCAGGCCCTACACCCAAACAAGGGCACTGCGTTCATCCACCTCTGGCCTGCTGGCCCCCCTACCTCTGAGGAAGCACGGTTCCCGCTCAGCCCAGTCCAAACTGTTTGCTGCTCTGGCACCCCAATGGTGGAACAAGCTCCCTCACGACGCCAGGACAGCGGAGTCAATCACCACCTTCCGGAGACACCTGAAACCCCACCTCTTTAAGGAATACCTGGGATAGGATAAAGTAATCCTTCTAACCCCCCCCCTTAAAAGATTTAGATGCACTATTGTAAAGTGGTTGTTCCACTGGATATCATAAGGTGAATGCACCAATTTGTAAGTTGCTCTGGATAAGAGCGTCTGCTAAATGACTTAAATGTAATGTAAATGTAATGTAAATGCTTAGCTAGCTAGTTCAGCTTAGTGTAGCATTTTACATTTCTAACCCCAGGGAAGCATAACAATCCGTTCCAATTTTTAAGTTTATATAACTTATTCAACTAAATAGTTTGATAAAGTAAGGGGGAGATGACTTACTGGTATATTTGAGACTGAGCTAGTTCTATTCTATGACTCAACATTAGTAAGAGATAGCTATCTGCTAGCCAACTAGCTCTGCTAAGCTTAGCATTTTACGTTGCTGCTAACTGTCCATCCCTAATTTTTATTTTCATGTATACTATTCAACATAACATTTCAATAAAGCAGATGTTAGCTGACTTTCTTGTATATTTGACACCTAGCTAGCTAGCTCTATTTATTAATTCAACATTGAGGTTGCTAAATGCTTAGCTCACTTGCTTGCTCTAAGTAGTTTAACATGTTGCTGCTAGCTTGCTGTATTTTACCAGTTTTATCTTAGAGATTTTGTCACTTTTTGTCTGACTACTCTAACACAATAATGATTTATTACAGCTTGTAACTCAAAGTTTTCTTTACAATATTCTCAGTTGAAACCTCCACCCTTGTTTTAAAAAGTTATGCATCTGTTAAACTCTGCCCATTGATCTTTTTGAAGCCAATTGGATTTGTTCTGCCCAATATTTCTGCCCTTAGAGCAAAGTTCACTACACTTTATGTCAACCTGCTTGAATTGCTAGGGGCTGGCCTGCATAGCGGAAAATGTAGTGAAAATGGCACACAGCTTCCAGAAAAACAGTCACTTTCAAACTAGGGATTTCATGGCTAATTGAGGTAAGTCTGTAATTCTGCTCATAGATTATGCATGTATTATGCAGGTTTCAAAAAATATTTAGTAGTCGCCAAAGTTCCGGTTGATGTCTTCAAAGAGAGATTTGAATCTACATCCGGCTCTTTAATAAATTATACAAGTATCTCTCCCGAAACTACTTTATGTTGTGAAAGCAGTGTAGTGTAAAGAGGCCCTAAAATCACTACTGATGCTCTTCCCTTTTTCTTTCCTTAAAGTTTATGATTCATTATCAATGTTGATTGTTTGTGTTAAAGTTATATTGTCTATACTTCTGTATTATATGTGTGTATTCTACTGTCGTCTAATCAAATGTGTAATAGATACATAAAGGAACAACGTGTTAGTCGGTCCCACACAATGCCTACAGTACTGGGTTCCCCTATAACATAGTGAGAATACCCAGTACCCCCGGAGACACCTGAAACCCCACCTCTTTAAGGAATACCTGGGATAGGATAAAGTAATCCTTCTAACCCCCCCCCCAAAAAAATATAGATGTACTATTGTAAAGTGGTTGTTCCACTGGATATCATAAGGTGAATGCACCAATTTGTAAGTCGCTCTGGATAAGAGCGTCTGCTAAATTACGTAAATGTAAATGTAAATGATAGGTGTTCATATCTCCTATATCAAAAATAATATTCCTCTTCTCCATCTCTCTGTTTCCTCCCACACAAACACTCTTTGACACTCCCTCCCTCTCTCTCTCTCCCTCTCTCTCTCTATCGCTCACTCTGTCTCTCTCCCTCTCCCTCTCACACACACACTCTTTCTCCCTCTCTCTCTCCCTCTCTCTCTCTCTCACTCTGTTTCTCTCCCTCTCACACACACACACTCTTTCTCCCTCTCTCTCTCCCTCTCTCTCTCTCTCACTCTGTTTCTCTCCCTCTCACACACACACTCTTTCTCTCTCATGTTTTATTTCTTTTTGTTAGTGTCTGTATTGCTTTACTGATTCTTTATGCAAATGCTTGGCTCTAGGCCACAATGTACTGAATAAAATGTACTATATGTCATGTATTCAGGCAGGCAGCACAGTGGAGAAGGGAAGCAGTGCTCTTTTACTCATCCACTCCTGTGTGGGAGGATGAGGTGATAGTGGGCAAGCATTCTCTGCATTGTCCTCCGAGCTGCACAATTTACAACAAGTAGCCTAGCTGCACACAGAAAACAGGTTGAAAATATCTCATCCAGACAACTGAAAGTGAAAAAAGCAATAAAGTATGAATTGCTAAAAATATTTATTTAATTGGTAATCCCTGATTCATCATTGTAATGTCACAGATCTTTGTGTAACACTCTATTACTACCATTTCTTTAATTTGATATGAACTATTTAGTCATTAAAAGCCCACTCTCAAAACATTGAATATTCCTGTTCTAGTCATCTTTGCCAGAACATATCTGGTGGGTGTGTGACTGTATTGCTCCTCCCACTTTTGCACAATACAGTCCCATACAACAGATTGGTATCTCCACAACCTCATCTGACATGTTTGGAGGTTTTTCCGAGCAAGCTGTGAGAATGTACAGCCCACGTCAGTGAGGAACTGAGGGAGTAGGAGATGAGAGGCAAAGCAGCAGTCCTTCCTCCTAGTTGGAGCTAGATTTTTACCCTTCCCATTGTGATAATGTAAACTGCAGACTGACAACTGGCAGAACTGTGGGAGTTTGATGTGACAAATTCCCCCACAGAGAGGTAAGTGGAACAGCATTCAAGTTTCTGCAATGGTGGTTGTTGAGACAATTGAATTAAACTATAGTTTGTAACTACGAACAGGGCAAGTTATTTGATATTTTGTCATATCTGTGAATCAGGAAATGTTTTGAAAGAAGCTCCTCATTTTAAGACGATTACTTTTATATAGACTCCATAATGACTTGCTCAGTGACTGATCAGAATGACAATCCATATCATGGGTAAATGGAATGAATCACCTGTGAGTCTGTTTAGAAGGAAACGTTGGACTGAGAAGGATTTCACTTGCCAGATGTGTTTTTCAGTAGTCTTTTTTACTTATTTTTGTTATTAACCCAACAAGCCCCCCTCCCTCTTCGGAGGACAAAAATATATATTTTTATATTTTTGACACCAGTCTCAACGTCAACAGTGAAGAGGCGACTCCGAGGTGCTGGCCTTCTAGGCAGAGTTCCTCTCTTCAGTGTCTGTGTTTTTTGCCCATCTTAATCTTTTCTTTTTATTGGCCAGTCTGTGATATTACTTTTTATTTGCAACTCTGCCTAGAAGGCCAGCATCCCGGAGTCACCTCTCACTGTTGACATTGAGACTGGTGTTTTGTGGGTACTATTTAATGAAGCTGCCAGTTGAGGACTTGTGAGGCATCTGTTTCTCAAACTAGACACTCTAATGTCCTTGTCCTCTTGCTCAGTTGTGCACCGGTGCCTCCCACTCCTCTTTCTATTCTGGTTAGATCCTGTTTGCACTGTTCTGTGAAGGGAGTAGTGCACAGCGTTGTACGAGATCTTCAGTTTCTTGGCAATTTCTCTCATGGAATAGCCTTCATTTCTCAGAACAAGAATAGACTGACGAGTTTCTTTGTTTCTGGCCATTTTGATCCTTTAATCGAATCCACAGATGCTGATGCTCCAAATACTCAACTAGTCTAAGGACAGTTTTATTGCTTCTTTAATCACTACAAAGGTTTTCAGCTGTGCTAACATAATTGCAAAAGGGTTTTCTAATGATCAATTAGCCTTTTAAAATGATAAACTTTGATCAGCTAACACAATGTGCCATCGGAACACAAGAGTGATGGTTGTTGATAATGGGCCTCTGTACACCTATGTAGATATTCCATAAATAAATCTGCCGTTTCCAGCTACAATAGTCAATTACAACATGAACAATGTCTACACTGTATTTCTGATCAATTTGATGTTATTTTAATGGACAAACAAATTGCCTTCCTTTCAAAAACAAGGACCTTTCTAAGTGACCCCAAACTTTTGAACGGTAGTGTACATATATACTGTACATACATACATTCTACATTGTAGAATAATAGTGAAGACATCAAAACTATGAAATAACACATATGGAATCATGTAGTAACCAAAAAAACTGTTAAACAAATCAAAATATATTTTAGATTTTAGATTCTTCAAAGTAGCCACCCTTTGCCTTGATGACAGCTTTGCACACTCTTGGCATTCTCTCAACCAGCTTCATGAGGAATGCTTTTCCAACAGTCTTGAAGGAGATCCCACATATGCTGAGCACCTGTTGGCTGCTTTTCCTTCACTCTGCAGTCCAACTCGTCCCAAACCATCTCAATTGGGTTGAGTTCGGGTGATTGTGGAGGCCAGGTCATCTGATGCAGCACTCCATCAAATACCCCTTACACAGCCTGGAGGTGTGTTTTGTGGTCATTGTCCTGTTGAAGAAATGATAGTCCCACTAAGCGCAAACCAGATTGGATGGCGTATCGCTGCAGAACGCTGTGGTAGCCATGCTTTGAATTCTAAATAAATCACAGACAGTGTCACCAGCAAAGGACCCCCACACCATCCCACCTCCTCCTCCATGCTTCACGGTGGGAACCACACATGCGGAGATCATCCGTTCATCTACTCTGTGTCTCACAAAGACACAACGGTTAAAACCAAAAATCTCAAATTTGGACTCAACAGACCAAAGAACAGATTTTCACCAGTCTAATGTCCATTGATCATGTTTCTTGGCCAAGCAAGTCTCTTCTTATCATTGGTGTCCGTTAGTAGTGGTTTCTTTGCAGCAATTTGACCATGAAGGCCTGATTCACGCAGTCTCCTCTGAACAGTTGATCTTGAGATGTGTCTGTTACTTGAACTCTGTGAAGCATTTATTTGGGCTGCAATCTGAGGCTTGTAACTCTAATGAACTTATCCGCTGGAGCAGAGGTAACTCTGGGTCTTCCTTTCCTGTGGCGGTCCTCATGAGAGCCAGTTTCATCATAGTGCTTGTGTCACGACTTCTGCCGAAGTCGATGCCCCTCCTTCCTCGGGTGGTGCTCGGCCGTCAACGTCACCGGTCTTCTAGCCATCATTGATCAGTTTTTCATTTTCCATTGGTTTTGTCTTGTCTTCCTACACACCTGTTTCCAATCCCATTAATTACATGTTGTGTATTTAACCCTCTGTTTCCCCCTCATGTCCTTGTCGGTGATTGTTTGTGATGTTATGTTACGTGTGTATTTTGTATCGGTGTGCGACGGGTTATTTTTACCCATGTTATTTTGTACTTTGGTTTTGGAATTTGTTTTTGTCATTAAATACTCCAGTTTAACCAATTTGGTTTCTCCTGCGCCTGACTTCCCTGCCACCAACATAGACGATTATGACAGCTTGATGGGTTTTGCGACTGCACTTGAAGAAACTTTCAAAGTTCTTTACATTTTCTGGGTTGACTGACCTTCATGTCTTAAAGTATTATTATTTTTTTGCTTATTTGAGCTGTTCTTCTAATAATATGGACTTTTACCAAATAGGGCAATCTTCTGTATACCACCCCTACCTTGTCACAACACAACTGATTGGCTCAAATGCATTAAGAAGTAAAGAAATTTCACAAATGATCTTTTAAGGCACACCTGTTAATTGAAATGCATTCCAGGTGACTACCTCATGAAGCTGGTTGAGCAAATACCAAGAGTGTCCTAAGCTGTCATCAAGGCAAAGGGTGGCTACTTTGAAGAATCTCAAATATAAAATATATTTTGATTTGTTTAACACTTTTTTGGTTACTACATGATTCCATTTGTGTTGTTTCATAGTTTTGATGTCTTCAATATTATTCTACAATGTACAAAATAATAAAATAAAGAAAAACCCTTGAATGTGTAGATGTGTCCAAACTTTTTTCTGGTACTGTACAAATACATACAAACATTAGATTTTACTCCAGTATACATTATATTATATGTAGTGTTTTCATTAATATCATTACCGATCATGAGCTCTTTAATCCCACCCCTTAGCTTCTCTCAGCCCATCCCACCTATCACTGTAGACCACCCTCACTTGGTTTCATGTAGCATATATTTTTCAACTGTGCTTTTATGTTGTACATCTTATTCAGTATCTTATTCAGTATTACTGTATACAGTATGTATACAGTAATAACTGTATACATAATGCTGTGTAAATCACATAAAATATTATTTGTCACACGCTTCATAAACAACAGGTGTAGAGTAACAGTGAAATTCTTACTTACTGGCCCTTCCCAGTAAGGCAGAGAGAGAAAAAAATTACAGAAAGATAATAACACAAGGAATAAATACACAATGAGTAACGATATCTTGACTATATACATGGGGTACCAGTCCCAAGTTGATCTGCAGGGGTATGAGGTTATTGAGGAAGATATGTATGTATAGGTAGCGGTAAAGTGACTAGGCACCAGTATAGATAATAAGCAGTAGCAGCAGCGTATGTGATGAGTCAAAAGAGTTAGTGCAAAGGGGGGCAATGCAAATAGCCCAGGTAGATATTTGGTTAACTATTTAGCAGTCTTATGGGTTTGGGGTAGAAGCTGTTCAGGGTCCTGTTGGTTCCAGACTTGGTGCATCAGTACTGTTTGCCTTGCGGTAGCAGAGAGTACAATCTACAACCTTCAAACTCAACTCTGGACCTTGAAGCCAGTTCCACTGCACTTTTTTCATTGTGCCCCTATAACCAGGGACTGATTTAGACCTGGGACACCAGGTGTGTGCAATTAATTATCAGGTAGAACAGAAAACCAGCAGGCTCCGAACCTTGTACAGTAAGAGTTGAATACCCCTTGTCTATTACTTGGGTGGCTGGAGTCTTTGACCAGTATTAGGACCTTCCTCTGACACCACCTGGTATTGAGGTCCTGGATGGCAGGGAGCTCAGCCCCAGTGTTGTACTGGGTTGTACACACTACCCTCTGTAGCGCCTTAAGGTCAGATGCCACACAGTTGCCTTACCAAGCGGCGAGGCAGCCAGTCAGGATGCTCTCAATGGTGCAGCTTTAGAACTTTTTGAGGATCTGAGGGCCAATGCCAAATCTTTTCAGCCTCCTGTGGAGGAAGAGACATTGCTATGCATTCATCATGACTGTGTTGATGTCTCTGTGGACCATCTTAATTTATTGGTAATGTGGACAGCGATGAACTTGAAGCTCTCAACCCACTCCACTACAGCCCTGTCAATGTGGGGATGTGCTCGGCCCTCTGTTTCCTGTAGTCCAAGATCATCTCCTTTGTCTTGCTGACGTTTAGGGAAAGGTTGTTGTCCTGGCTACCAGGTCACTGCCCTCATCCTATTTGGCTTTCTTTTCGCCGTCGTTGATCAGGCCTACCACCGTCGTGTCGTCAGCAAACTTAATGATGGTGTTGGAGTCATGCACGGCCACACAGTTGTGGGTGAACAGGGAGTACACTAGGGAACAAGGAATGCACCCCTGAGGGACCCCCATGTTATGGGCCAGAGTTGCCGATGTATTGTTGCCTACTCTCACCACCTGGGGGCGACCATTCAGGAAGTCCAGGATCCAGTTGTAGAGGGAGGTGTTCAGTCCTGGGGTCCTGAGCTTAGTGATGAGCTTGGAGTGCACTATGGTGTTGAACGCTGAGCTGTAGTCAATGAACAACATTCTCACATAGGTGTTCCTCTTATCCAGGTGGGAAAGGGCAGTGTGTGGGGTGCAATAGAGATTGCATCATATGAGAATTGGAGTGGGTTTAGGGTGTCTGGAATGTCAGTGCTACGGGGCAATAGTCATTTAGACAGGTTACCTTGGCGTTCTTGGACACAGGGACTATGGTGGTCTGCTTGAAAAATGTAGGTATTACAGACAGTGTCAGGGAGAGGTTGAAAATGTCAGTGAAGACACTTTCCAGCTGATCAGTGCATGCTCTGAGTACTCGTCCTGGTAATCCATCTGGCACCGCGGCCTTGTGAATGTTAACCTGTTTAAAGGTCTTACTCACATCGGCTACGGCGAGCGAGATCACTCAGTCATCTGGAACAGCTGGTGCTCTCATGCATTGTTCAATGATGCTTGCCTCGAAGTGAGCATGGAAGGCATTTAACTTGTCTGGTAGGCTGGTGTCACTGGGTAGCTTGCGGCTGGGTTTCCCTTTGTAATCCGTGATAGTTTGCAAGCCCTGCCACTTCTGACGATTGTCAGAGGCAGTGTAATAGTATTCGATCTTAGTCTTGTATTGACACTTTGCCTGTTTGATGGCTCGTCGGAGGTCGTAGAGGGATTTCTTATCAGTGTCCAGATTAGTGTCCTGATCCTTGAAAGCAGCAGCTCAAGCCTTTAGCTCAGTGTGGATCTTGCCTGTAATCCATGGCTTCTAGTTGGGATATATATGCACGGTCACTGTGGTGATGACGTCGTCAATGCAATTATTAATGAAGCCGGTCACTGATGTTATGACATGAATCCCGGAACATATTCCAGTCTGTGCTAGCAAAGTAGTCCTGTAGCTCAGCATCCACTTGATCGCACCAGTTCCGTATTGAGCACATTACTGTTACTTTCTGTTTGAGTTTTTACCTGTAAGCAGGAATCAGGAGGATAGAGTTATGGTCAGATTTGCCAAAAAGATGCTATAGTACCCCTTCTTAGGTAAGAACCATCTAGATGTTTTGTTTTTGCTGATGTACTCTATAGTTAAAGCTGTTTTTACAATCTTGTCGAGATATATTTTTTATTGTTTGTCTGGTCTTTCTGTGACCAGAACCTCATCAGTTCCAGATGCTGAGTTAATTAAGTTACCAACAGCTGTTTCAATGAATGTCTCTCTCTCTAGAAATATTATACACTGGGTAGGCGTGTGTAGTGGAATTGAGACATGCAAGATTTCATAGCTAATTGTGTCCTTTAATCTAGGTTTTCAGACTTCCATCAAGTTCACATGCAGTGGGTCGTGACCCAAACCTTTTTAACCATGTAATTGAGCATTAGCAATTAATTTGTCAAGTTTAAGCAATGTTTTGGCAAAATAGGGGATGGGAGGAACAGATGCAGTATATCATAATGAGAAAGACATAATTTGGAACATATTGGATATTTTCTACACAACACAAGTCTCTTTAGCCATGAATTTTACTGAAATAGTTGCCATGTTCTTAAAAGTAAAGTTATTTTGGTAAACACTGAGTGCACAAAACATTAAGAACACCTTCCTAATATTGAGTTGCACCCTATTTTGCCCTCAGAAGAGCCTCAATTCGTCGGGGCATGGACTTTACAAGGTGTCGAAAGCGTTCCACAGGGATGCTGGCCCATGTTGACTCCAGTGCTTCCCACAGTTGTGTCAAATTGGCTGTATGTGCTTTGGGTGGTGGATCATTCTTGATACACACGGGAAACTGTTGAGCGTAAAAACCCAGCAGCGTTGCAGTTCTTGACACAAACCGATGCGCCCGGCTCCTACTACCATACCCCGTTCAAAGGCCCTTCAATTTGTTGTCTTGCTCATTCACCCTCTGAATGCCACACATGCACAATCTGTCTCAATTGTCTCAAGGCTTAAAAAATATTCTGTAGCCTGTCTCCTCCCCTTCATCTACACTGTTTAAAGTGGATTTAACAAGTGACATCAATAAGGAGTCATAGCTTTCACCTGGATTCATTTGACACTGCCATCCCACATTGTTTATGAAAATGTATAACACTCCAAAATATACCGTAACCCTAAAGATCTTTATTTATTAAATGCATTTAAGTTATGTCCTGGAAAGAGCAGGTGTACTTAATGTTTTGAACACTCAGTGTATATGTTTTAGCTTTCAGCTTCATCTTCCCATGGTCTAGTTTTATATGATAAACCCACCAGGAGTTAAACTTGGCCAGACCCTTACTCCAGCCCAATAGTCAGCCGCACCCTAGACCACATCCTATGATGGAGGCAATAGAGACCAATCCAGTCTCTGCCAGGTCCTCCATGTACTGTAAATAAACAAAGCTTGGCCGTCTCCTCATTCTCCCCCATCCAGCTCAGTCCTCTCTCCTAGCCATTATGTATGTGTTGTATCTGTCAGTTTTAAATTCTATATAAAGCTGTGGAAAATACTGTTCTGACTGCAGCAATGTAAATTGCTCCAGGTCCCTAGTTGCCTGTACATGTACATTGCTGCTTATCACCCACACTGCTAAAGTGAAAAGCAGAACCATGTTCAAGTCTAGTGGAGAGTACAATGCATATTCATAAGTAGTGTGATTGTATTTAAAAGATAGACTGGCAGTCAGAGGGTTTCTTATTTAGAAATTCCATATGATTATGTTCCCCTATAGCATGTTCTTCATATTATAGAGTTTAGCATACATGTAAATGTTTGTAACAGTAGTTCTCTTGTTTGTGCATTTGACAGTAAACTTAGAACACTACAAGGGGGAACAATAGCTCAGACCAAAGGCAGAAGGAGTAGCCTTCAGTTAAGCTACGCAGTGCTCAATATCCTGAAATAGGGTTTCAGAAATAGACGGTTCTCAGGACTTTGACACTGACTTGGTTATTACATAAGGCTCTTGGGGGAAATTATCTACATTTCCATTATATGAGAAAGCTGTGCACCACCCATTTACAGTGAGGTATCAATTTAATCAGCATTACAGAGGCTTAATCCTATTTCATTACTTACAAAAAGGCTTGAAGTGGGTAACAAATTCAGTGGCTAAGACGCTCTCAAAGAAAATGTGTAAGGTTAAGAATGTTCATGTTTATGCATACTGTATCTAGGGAGTTGTGAAGTTGTTCAACATTGGTCCATGGTGGTATTCTCTTGAGAGAACTGTTGTTAACGGATATTTTTTCTCAGTGGAACCGACTTGAAGGCGCTGTTGGTGAAATTCGATGAGGTATCCATTTCCTCAAACTCTGAAACTATGCGGTGGGATATTTTACTGTATCAAATTAACTCATAAACAACACGTTATTTTTCTCCCAAGAGGACTGTGGTGTCTGTCAGCTCTCAACAGTTGGTATCAATTAGTTGGGTTAGGGTCAAAGGTCCTTTTGTTGATAATAAAATATGGTGTTCCCCATCACAGAGGCCAAAGGATAATTCCCGAAATTGAGGTATGGGAGGGGACAGACATGGATGTAAAAGTCTCTGGAAATATTTCATAGACCCTAGAGAGAAAAGTTGCCCTTTCAATCTTTAAAGAGTCATTAACTAGACACAAGAAAATCAACAGATATGACGTAGAGCGAATGCGAATGGCTGATAAGGGGCTATGACCTTTAACATTTTGCTCTGACGGCAGGAATAATCAGTCAAGAAGGCAACATGACCTGTAATATTGACTGATGAGAATAGGATGTTTCCACCTCCAAGACACCTAGACTCCCCCCTGAAAAGGACTTTCGGACAACTGCTGATGTAAAAATGGCTTTATAAAGAAAATGTGATTGATTCATTGAAAAAGGAAGTTTGGGGGAGATAGGGCTGCCTGGTCTACATTATTATGATTCATTGAAAAAGGAAGTTTGGGGGAGATAGGGCTGCCTGGTCTACATTATTATGATTCTCACTCTCTTATTTCTTTCTCTGCGCTGACAAACATATGATTTTCTGGCTGGAAGCCCAGAGTTCACCATGAGGCTTCCTGTGAAGACATGTCGTTTTTCTCATTATCCCCTCATTTAAGTTTACAGCCACCATGACGTGGACATTATTTCCTCAGTTTGAGCAACAGACATAATAATAATGCCTATAAACTTTAATGGCCTTCAACGAACCAGAAGTCTTGTCAGCTAGAAACATTTGGCGGAGTATGTGAAGGAGATTCCATGATTAGATTCATTGATAGTTAATGTTGTGTTACAGATTAGTACAGTAATAACTACACTGTGTGCACAATTATTAGGCAAGTGAGTATTCTGATCTTATCATTGTTTCTATTCACATTTTAGAACTCCAAACCATATAAACTTGAACGCTTATTGGATTTAATCATTTTCAGGTGATATGTATTTGTGTAATGACGGAGGGTGTGGCGAAAGTGAATACCACCTTATATCAAGGTGTGCATAATTATTAGGCAGCCTCATTACCTCAGGTAAATGGGCCAAAAAATAAATTTAACTGACACTGAAAAGCCAAAAATGTAAAATGCCTTTCAGACGGATGCGACACTCTTTAAATAGCTAAACTATTGAGGTGTGACCACCGGACATTCAAACGTTTTGTTGCGAATAGTCAACTGGGGCGCAAAAAACGCATGGGGAAGAAAAGGTGCAAATTAACTGCAAAAGACTTGAGAAGAATTAAACGTCAAACTACCAGGAACCCATTATCCTCCAGTGCCACCGTATTTCAGAACTGCAACCTACCTGGAGTGTTCAGAAGTACAAGGTGTCAAGTGCTCAGAGACATGGCCAAGGTCAAGAAGGCTGAAACAAGACCACAACTGAATAAGATGCACAAGTTGAAGCGTCAAGATTGGCCAAAGAAATACCTGACGACAGATTTTTTCAAAGGTTTTATGGACAGATGAAATGAAAGTGACTCTTGATGGACCAAATGGATGGGCCCGTAGCTGGATCAGTAATGGACACAGGGCACCACTTTGAGTCAGGTGCCAGCAAGGTGAAGGAGGGGTACTGGTATGGGCTGCTATCATTGAGGATGAGGTAGTTGGACCTTTTTGGGTTGAAGATGGACTGAAACTCAACTCCCAAACCTACTTCCAGTTTCTGGAAGATTCTTTCGTCAAACAGTGGTACAGGAAGAAGTCCTCAGCATTCTAGAAGGCTATGATCTTTATGCAGGACAATGCTCCATGACATGCATCCAAGTACTCCACTGCTTGGCTAGCCAGCAAGGGCCTCAAAGATGCCTGAATAATGACCTGGCCCCCTTCCTCACCTGACTTAAATCCTATTGAGAACTTGTGGGCCCTTCTCAAACGTGAGATTTACAGTGATGGAAGACAATACACCTTTTTGAACAGCATTTGGGAGGCTGTGGTTGCTGCTTCAGCGAAAATTGATCGTGAACAGATCAAGAAACTGACAGACTCCATGGATGAAAGGCTCATGGCAGTTATTGAAAATAAGGGTGGCTATATTGGTCACTGAATATTTTTGAAAGGCCAAAAATGTTATATAATTGTCATTTTGTGTTACTTATCTGTTACACTTACTCTAAAAATGGAGAATAAACAAGTGAGTTGAGAGAAATTATTTTTGTAATTTAGTTGCCTAATAATTCTGCACACTAATAGTTGCCTAATAATTCTGCACACTTATATATTTCCCTGAGAAAGACAAAACTCACTTTTCCTTTGTTAAACATTCAGGTTTGAGGTTCAATAACATTTTGGATTGACCGAGAGCATTGTGTTCAACAATAAAATTAATCCCGAGGAATACAATTTGCCTAATAATTGTGCACGCAGTGTATTAGCATAGCTTGATAAATAAAAGTCTGTTAGAAAATGATGAAAATAAAATGTGAACACTGAAATAGAAAAAATATTTTCATCAAGAGTTCTTGTGACAATCAAACAATTACTGACGGAGTAAGCTAAAAAACAAACAACAACAAAAAAAAAAACACTGGCCAAAACATTCCTGTTTGACCAATGCTGTGTTGATTCAGATGCTCTGATGGGAAAAACAGTTAAAGGAAAAAAAAAGCTAAATGAACGCATGGTGAAAGGAACCAAATGGAGAGAAAGGTATAAATTCATGATTTTAGTTGTCATTACAGTCAGTTTATTAGGATATACTACTGTATGTCTTGCCTGCCAGAGTTCTGGTCCACTGATTCATTAAAGCTGAAATCTAATTGAATTCCTGCCAAACTTTCTCTTTCACAATTATTTTGTGAGTTGTAAAAAACACTGATTGGAAGTTATTATGCCCATTTTGACAATGAGAACAGAAAAAAGCACACCACATAACTGACCCAAAAGACGTGCAGCATATTGCATCTTCTGGAGTGGATATGTGCCATTCACATGTTACCAATCTAAAAGTCTAAGCCGTTTGGGTGGTAGGGGGAGGGGGCATGGGGTTTACTAAGCTAACATATGGAATTGTTTTAAGATGGTCATAATATGGATCCGTTAGCTATTTCATTTAGAATTTTAGGACCCCTTTAGGTATCCCTCCAAAATATATAAAAAATATTTTATAAAATATTGAATTTGGCATTTACTACTATAGCCCACAGAAACGCATTGAATAACACATTCATAAATGGCAAAAAAGACAGTCTAAAAATAAATCATAAGGCATAAGGTTTTGAAGTGTCTGTCTTATATCTAGGAGATATAAGAAAGCTAAGGAAATGTTTTTCTATGGACACATAATTAACCTCTTATTTTTGTTGGCACAAAACATACTACCATTTGTTTGTATGGGTTACCTTCAAACAAGTCCCGTGACACTTGTGGGAGTCTCCCCTTTCCATGGAGTGGCCATAATAGTTTGTAGGTCAAACCGTTTGGACGCTACATATGTTTTCATTAGAAGACTGATTTTTGGGATGTCTCATGGTCTGACAAACACCGCTGGAGCTCGGCCACCTTCCACCACAGATGCGGAAAGCCGACATAGGTGGATGCATTGTATTGCAAAAAAACTGATATCTCGAGCTTAAATTTACGGATTTTGATGGGGATTTTTTAAATTATGTAACTTACATTGACGCACGGGTTTTAAATCAGTGGTTCTGTATGTAAATGCATAACTTTGCAATGAGTCTAGAGTCAAATCAAATCAAATTTTATTAGTCACATGCCCCGAATACAACAGGTGTAGACCTTACAGTGAAATGCTTACTTATGAGCCCCTAACCAACATTGCAGTTTAAAAAAAATATGGATAAGAATAAGAGATAAAAGTAACAAGTAATTAAAGAGCAGCAGTAACGTAACAATAGTGAGACTATATACAGGGGTGTACCGATACAGAGTCAATGTTCGGGGCACCGGCTAGTTGAGGTAGCACGTAGGAAGAGTTATTAAAGTGACTATGCATAGATGACAACAGAGAGTAACAGTGGTGTAAAGAGGGAGTGGGAGGGGGGGGCTTCAAATAGTCTGGGTAGCCATTTGACTAGATGTTCAGGAGTCTTATGGCTTGGGGGTAGAAGGTGTTTAGAAGCCTCTTGGACCTAGACTTGGCGCTCTGGTACCGCTTGCTGTGCGGTAGGAGAGAGAACAGTCTATGACTAGGGTAGCTGGAGTCTTTGACAATTTTTAGGGCCTTCCTCTGACACCGCCTGGTATAGAGGTCCTGGATGGCAGGGAGCTTGGCCCCAGTGATGTACTGGACCGTTCGCACTATCCTCTGTAGTGCCTTGCGGTCAGAGGCCGAGCAGTTGCCATACCAGGCAGTGATGCAACCAGTCAGGATGCTCTCGATGGTGCAGTTGAAGAAACTTTTGAGGATCTGAGGACCCTTGCCAAATCTTTTCAGTCTCCTGAGGGGGAATAGGTTTTGTCGTGCCCTCTTCACGATTGTCTTGGTGTGCTTGGACCATGTTAGTTTGTTGGTGATGTGGACACCAAGGAACTTGAAACTCTCAACCTGCTCCACTACAGCCCCGTCGATGAGAATGGGGCGTGCTCGGTCCTCTTTTTCCTGTAGTCCACAATCATCTCCTTAGTCTCCTACTTGTTAATAATGTTAGAGTGGACATCTTGGAAGTTCATTGGAAGCCTTTGGAAGAGCAGCGAGACTTGTTACTGTAAACCCATTTTATTCTATAAATCAGCCTTTTATATGGTTCCCTCTGCCAAGGAGTGAGGTCAAGTTCATGTCAGGGATGACGTAGGATCTCATAAATGCTTATCTCTCTTGTTGTTATCCTAAGATAATGTGGGTTTCCTCAGTTCTTCATTAAAACATTTTGGGACTATGTCAACAATGGACTAATGAAACAAATAACAATATATTGTTTTTGAGTGGATTTTTCCTTTATGTGTTTTGGGGGATTGTATTTAGGCCCTTAGTAATCAATCATAAGAAATAGGTATGCTTGTGTTTCTGATATATATTTCTTACTGTTTGTGAATAAGATCTCTAGTAATAACACAAGACATCTGGTCAATGCTACACAAGAGGGATTGCCCTGTTTAAAAAGTCAAAATAGAGTTACAGAGAATGTAGGGCTTCAGTGGGAGGATGCTGAGTATGTGTGTGTATGTGTACTACATGTTTAGTGTAGTTTGCAGGCAGGGTTGAAACCATGCTAGCCTTTGGGAGTTGAAGGGTCACACAGCTCTGCAGTGAGAATGTTCTGCTTTTCATTACATCAAACCATATGTCCCCGTATCTGCCTCGCCGTGGAGACTCCACTCTGCTTCCTCTCCCCAAGTGTGTGTGTGCGTGTGTCACCTTTTGAACCGATAGGTTAGAGGTCCTTGGTGCAGCAAGAAATGTTTACGTTTGGTGCATTAGGAGACCAAATTCTACTGTAAACTTTCTGTGTGTGTTTGTGTGGGAGTGAGTGCTCTTATAGTAAGTCAATATTATTAATTGCTCCTAAAAGTTGGCAGAGCACATCAATGATTTGTTGTAATTTGTATGTCTTTGTGTTTGACACAAAAGTTGGCAGAACACAATCTTATTTCTATTTTTGTGCAATAAAGCCAATTTAATTTCTCAGAACAAAAATATGTTGCAAGTGGTTAGGACACAACCCAGAGTGGGAGTTCATTAACAGAGTTAATAGAGTTAAGTTGTATTATTTCCTGAATGGGCTAGTGAACCACATTCCCAAGGAACCAAAACAGGGGCCAGAGATACACATTTGATCAAAATGTAGTTTTAAAAGGATGCCAGAATATACTATTACATTTAATTCAAGTAAGGAATAAAATGTTTACATCAATCTGAAGAGGTAATGAACTGTCATTTCTATTTTTTTTTAAATGTTCTTAATTCATTCAACCCTTGACTAGAACTGGAATAATTTTGTCTATGTCTGTAGGCTAATCAACACGATATCTCCACAATCCCACTAGTGGTTGAGGGGCATATCACTATGTTGCTGTTTGAAATGTGACGTCTATGTGTGCCTTCTATGGCACAGGAAATATCATTTGGTCCATTTGATACATCATTTTTCAATCTAAAGTTCTGAGAGTTGTGAAATATACCCTTTGAGAGTTAAGACTTCAATGGTGTTTCTAGAATAGTCCGATTATTCAAGAAACAGATCAAGTATAGCTATGATGTCTAGACTCAAGAGCTCTCTCAGTAAGTGATGCAATTGTATGAAATGCGTTGCCCTTCAAAGTGCTTTTTAGGTTAAGTCATATTCTGACAAACCCAAGATTGTGGAAATGGGATTATTTCAGTGTGACACATACACAATACTCCTGTTCCTAAAAGGATGTCTGATCACTGTGAACTGAAGGGACAATCCTATAATGTGTATTATTGAGGCATGCATATGTGAACGTTTGTGTTGCATTGCTTCCACTGAGCCACAGAGCAAACCACCTGATTTAGTATAACCTACTACTTACTGCATGCATTCACTTTTTGACTGTATTCGTCAGTGGAGATACACAGCACGTTGAGGCATTTACGTTTTATTTGTTGGTAATGTTGGGCCAAAGATTTGACGTCAACCTCTTCTCCAAGGCCATGGGAAAGGCAGATTTCTCAATTATTCATGAAATTAAATAGCGGATGGTTATTTTCAAGATCGTCATACACATACGCTCTTCCACACACACACACTCACGCGCACACACACTTTTTCCAACAGTGACATCATTCCTATTCCCATTGTTATAAGTATAAGTATTCAGAGAATTAGTCCAGCAATACGATCTATTCCTGATCTGTTTTACTGTAGCCTATTGGAGGTCTTGATAACATAAAAGAGTTTCACTTCACTTTATATGTAATTAGCCTACTGTTACTGAAGTCAGTCTAGAGTTGGATTCGGTTGGATTGAGAGGGGGTGCGAATTGCCATTTTTTGGTCCCGCCAAATTGGCAAATTAGTAGGCGGATATGAGAAGTCACATGGTCTCTCTTTTCCCCTTTTCCCCACACTAACACACCCACTCCAAAGAGTACAGTATGCCCACACACAACACGCGGACGTACTCGCATCGTGCATACACAGCTGTTTAGATATTCACTAGCTACAATGCACAGACGGATATTTTTTTTACACCATTGCAGTCAGAATGCATCGAAATCTGGAATACATTTAACACTTTTCCCTCTCGATCTTTGAATTCTAATTCTGTCCAGGACTGTGTTGGTCTTCTGCGGTTAGATAGCCTACGAGGATACGATCACTGCCAAAAAGGTTTGATGTTTCAAATAGTTACTGCATACTATGTTGTCTGTTTCCTGTGGACTGGTTTTGTGCAAAGTGTTGTAGCACTCTGCGTCTTGATAATAATCATGGAAGGTGAAAGTCACTAGTCGATGTCGACTATAAATTGCCATACATTTTCAACTTTTTGTCTTGATGCGATCCTCAATGGAGTAGCCGATTTCGAGTTTTCTAAGTATACTCGACTACGTCCATAATATACATAATCTCTATTTCCAGTGAGTTGAGTATCTTCATTAGACTTTTGATTGATCTCATGCATGCAATTTTCTCTATTAGTCTGCTCTTCCATCACATCACATTGTTGGATGTGATTTTAAGCGTTAACTCACTCTATTGAGTGCCTCGGTATGCTGCTTGCCAGTACGAATTAGCAGAGCGTGGTATTGTTTTACTCCTTTTTGAACATATGGTTGAATTCATTTACCATTTATTTTTGATTAGAAGCCCCCCATCATTAGTTATTCTATGGGTACAATAAAGGAAATGCTCTGCTGATTTTTTTCTGTAATTACTGTATATTATCTTCAAATAACAGTTTAAGTTATCTTTGGCATTTCATTGTAGAAAAAGTACATTGAATAGCCCACGTTTGACACTGTAAAACGAGTAAAATATTTGTTGCCACAATTTTTGTCCAGCCTTCATCACATCTAGTTGCGTTGATAAGAACGTGCTGACGACCCTGACATTGATCAGGCATAGTAGAGCAACAAAAGAAAGTATGTTGCCCACCACCCCAATGAGTGTTACTTTAACACCCGAGGTGCTAACTGCCCTCCAAAACGAGTTGATTTACATGAGGTGGTAACACAAAACCCCTCTATGATGTTTTATTGACATTATTGTGGCTGTTGGCATGACTAGGCGTAGGTGGTTGTCGTTTCCTTCCCTCACAGATTACAGTTGACACGGGATTCTCTGTCTGCCTGCAGAGGATAGTGGTTAGAGGTTTTGTATTTTATTTAACTAGGTAAGTCAGTTAAGAACAAATTCTTATTTACAATGTCGGCCTACCCCGGCCAAACCCTAATGACGCTGGGCCAATTGTGCACCACCCTATGGGACTCCGAATCACGTCTGGTTGTGATACAGCCTGGAATCGAACCAGGGTCTGTAGTGACGCCTCTAGCACTGCGATGCAGTGCCTTAGACCACGGCGCCACTCGGGAGCCCAAATTGTGTGTGTGTGTGCAAATCTAATTAGATTTCCTCAGCAATAAAATGAACTGATTTACTATTAATCAAGTTTCCTGTGAAATAAATACATTTTCACATCTGGCCCCACTTGTTGACTAGCTCTGGTGAGAAACTGAAGTTTTGGTCTGTCCCCAACAGATTCCCAGAGCCAGCTGTCCTGCAGTGTGGCAGGTGAGGACCAGAGAGAGGTGAGGCCCGATCCTGAAGATTTGTACAGTATGAGTTTGGTGGAGATCAGACAGGCTGTTGGGTCCATGACCCTGTCCCTATCCAGCACAGACTCCAAGGAGAGGTACTTTGACCGGGTGGATGAGAGCGACCCTGAGTACCTCCGCAGCAGGAACATGTCACCTGAAATACAGCAGGACTTCAACATGATGGAGCAGAAGAAGAGAGTCACTCAGATTCTACAGAGTCCAGTATGTTGCTTGTTCTCTGTCTATGTTAATGTCTGTACACAGTACAGCCACTTTCATTATCTGGTTGCAGACCATCAAATGGCCTGAAAAGTTTAGCTCTTTGAGATCCAGGCCTATGTCGTTGGGTCTTGTAGAGACCGTTGATGTTTTCATCAAATCAAATGTTATTGGTCATATACACATGGTTAGCAGATGTTATTGCGAGTGTAGTGAAATGCTTGTGCTTCTAGTTCCGACAGTGCAGCGATATCTAACATGTAATCTAACAATTCTACAACCACTACCGAATACACACAAATCTAAGTAAAGGAATGGAATAGGAATATATAAATATATGGATGAGCAATGACAGAGAGGCATAGCCAAGATGCAATAGATGGTATAAAATACAGTATATACACTACCGTTCAAAAGTTTGGGGTCAGTTAGAACAGCGAAAACTGGCTCTAACCAGAATAGAAAGAGGAGTGGGAGGCCCCGGTGCACAACTGAGCAAGTGGACAAGCACATTAGTGTCTAGGCGACTCCGGAATGCTGGCCTTCTAGGCAGAGTTCCTTTGTCCAGTGTCTGTGTTCTTTTGCCCATCTTAATCTTTTCCTTTTATTGGCAGGTCTGCGGTATGGCTTTTTCTTTGCAACTCTGCCTAGAAGGCCAGCATCCTGGAGTCGCCTCTTCACTGTTGACGTTGAGACTGGTGTTTTGCGGGTATTATTTAATGAAGCTGCCAGTTGAGGACGTGTGAGGCGTCTGTTTCTCAAACTAGACACTCTAATGCACTTGTCCTCTTGCTCAGTTGTGCACCAGGGCCTCCCACTCCTCTTTCTATTCTGGTTAGAGTCAGTTTGCGCTGTTCTATGAAGGGAGTAGTACACAGCGTTGTACGAGATCTTCAGTTTATTGGCAATTTCTTGCATGGAATAGCCTTAATTTCTCAGAACAAGAATCGACTGACGAGTTTCAGAAGAAAGGTCTTTGTTTCTGGCCATTTTGAGCCTGTAATCGAACCCACAAATGCTGATGCTCCAGATACTCAACTAGTCTAAAGAAAGCCAGTTTTATTGCTTCTTTAATTAGTACAACCATTTTCATCTGTGCTAACATATTTGCAAAAGTGTTTTCTAGTGATCAATTAGCCTTTTAAAATTATAAACTTGGATTAGCTAGCACAACGTGCCATTGGAACACAGTGGTGTTGGTTGCTGATAATGGGCCTCTGTACGCCTATGTAGATATTCCATAAAAATCAGCTGTTTCCAGCTACAATAGTCATTTACAACATGAACAATGTGTACACTGTATTTCTGATCAATTTTATGTTATTTTAATGGACAATTTAAAGGACATTTCTAAGTATCCCCAAACTTTTGAACGGTAGTGTACATATGAAAGGAGTAATGAAAGATATGTAAACATTATTAAAGTGGCCAATGATTTCAGGTCTGTATGTAGGCAGCAGCCTCTCTGTGTTAGTGATGGCTGTTTATTAACAGTCTGTTGGCCTTGAGATATAAGCTGTTTTTCAGTCTCTCGGTCCCAGCTTTGATGCTCCTGTACTGACCACCCCGCTACCATTCAGAAGGCGAGAACAGGTAGTGGCTCAGGTGGTTGTTGTCCTTGATGATCTTTTTGGCCTTCCTGTGACATTGAGTGCTGTAGGTGCCCTGGACGGCAGGTAGTTTGCTCCCGGTGATGCGTTGTGCAGACCGCACCACCCTCTGGAGAGCCATGCGGTTGTGGGCGGTGCAGTTGTCGAACCAGGCGGTGATACAGCCTGACAGGATGCTCTCAATTGTGCATCTGTTGCGCCTTCTTCACCATACTGTCTGTGTGGGTGGACCATTTCAGTTTGTCTGTGATGTGTACTCCGAGGAACTTAACTTTCCACCTTCTCCACTGCTGTCCCGTCAATGTGGATAGGGGGGTGCTCCCTCTGCTGTTTCCTAAAGTCCACGATCATCTCCTTTGTTTTGTTGACGTTGAGTGAGAGGTTCTTTTCCTGACACCACACTCCGAGTGGCCTCACCTCCTCCCTGTAGGCTGTCTCGTTGTTGTTGGTAATCAAGCCTACTACTGTTGTGTCGTCTGCAAACTTGATGATTGAGTTGGAGGCTTGCATGGCCACGCAGTCATGAGTGAACAGGGAGTACAGGAGGGGGCTGAGCACGCACCCTTGTGGGGCCCCCAGTGTTGAGGATCAGCGAAGTGAAGATGTTGTTTCCTACCTTCACCTCCGGGAGGCGGCCCATCAGGAAGTCCAGGACCCAATTGCACAGGGTGGGGTTGAGACCCAGGGCCTCAAGCTTAAGGATGAGCTTGGAGGGTACAATGAACAGCATTCTTACGTAGGTATTCCTCTTGTTCAGATAAGATAGGGCAGTGTGATGGCGATTGTATCATCTGTGGTCCTATTAGGGCAGTAAGCAAATTGAAGTGGGTCTAGGGGGATATGATCCTTGACTAGCCTCTCAAAGCACTTCATGATGACAGAAGTGAGTGTTACGGGGCGATAGTCATTTAGTTCAGTTACCTTTGTCTTCTTGGGTACAGGAACAATGGTGGCCATATTGAAGAGTGTGGGGACATCAGACTGGGATAGGGAGAGATTGAATATGTCCGTAAACACACCAGCCTGCTGGTCTGCGCATGCTCTGAGGACGCAGCTAGGCATGCCGTCTGGGCCAGCAGCGAGAGTTAACACGCTTAAATGTCTTTTTCATGTTTGCCACAGAGAAGGAGAGCCCACAGTCCTTGGTAGCTGGCTGCGTCGGTGGCACTGTATTATCCTCAAAGCGGGCAAAGAAGGTGTTTAGTTTGTCTGGATGCAACACGTCGGTGTCTGTGACGTGGCTGGTTTTCCTTTTGTAGTCCGTGATTGTCTGTAGACCCTTCCACATGTCTCGTGTCTAAGCCGTTGAATTGCTACTCCGCTTTGTCGCTATACTAGAGGTCGGCCGATTTATGATTTTTCAACGCCGATACCGATTACTGGAGTACCAAAAAAAGCCGATACCGATTAATCAGATGATTTTTGTATATATTTGTAATGATGACAATTACAACAATACTGAATGAACAATGAACCATTTTATTTTAACTTAATATACACTGCTCAAAAAATAAAGGGAACACTAAAATAACACATCCTTGATCTGAATTAATGAAATAATCTTATTAAATACTTTTTTCTTTACATAGTTGAATGTGCTGACAACAAAATCACACAAAAAGAATCAATGGAAATCCAATTTATCAACCCATGGAGGTCTGGATTTGGAAAACCACACTACAGGCTGATCCAACTTTGATGTAATGTCCTTAAAACAAGTCAAAATGAGGCTCAGTAGTGTGTGTGGCATCCACGTGTCTGTATGACCTCCCTACAACGCCTGGGCATGCTCCTGATGAGGTGGCGGATGGTCTCCTGAGGGATCTCCTCCCAGACCTGGACTAAAGCATCCGCCAACTCCTGGACAGTCTGTGGTGCAACGTGGCGTTGGTGGATGGAGCGAGACATGATGTGCTCAATTGGATTCAGGTCTGGGGAATGGGCGGGCCAGTCCATAGCATCAATGCCTTCCTCTTGCAGGAACTGCTGACACACTCCAGCCATATGAGGTCTAGCATTGTCTTGCATTAGGAGGAACCCAGGGCCAACCGCACCAGCATATGGTCTCACAAGGGGTCTGAGGATCTCAACTCGGTACCCAATGGCAGTCAGGCTACCTCTGGCGAGCACATGGAGGGCTGTGCGGCCCCCCAAAGAAATGCCACCCCACACCATGACTGACCCACCGCCAAACCGGTCATGCTGGAGGATGTTGCAGGCAGCAGAACGTTCTCCACGGCGTCTCCAGACTGTCACGTCTGTCACATGTGCTCAGTGTGAACCTGCTTTCATCTGTGAAGAGCACAGGGCGCCTGTGGTGAATTTGCCAATCTTGGTGTTCTCTGGCAAATGCCAAACATCCTGCACGGTGTTGGGCTGTAAGCACAACCCCCACCTGTGGACGTCGGGCCCTCATACCACCCTCATGGAGTCTGTTTCTGACCGTTTAAGCAGACACATGCACATTTGTGGCCTGCTGGAGGTCATTTTGCAGGGCTCTGGCAGTGCTCCTCCTGCTCCTCCTTGCACAAAGGCGGAGGTAGTGGTCCTGCTGCTGGGCTGTTGCCCTCCTACGGCCTCCTCCACGTCTCCTGATGTACTGGCCTGTCTCCTGGTAGCGCCTCCATGCTCTGGACACTACGCTGACAGACACAGCAAACCTTCTTGCCACAGCTCGCATTGATGTGCCATCCTGGATGAGCTGCACTACCTGAGCCACTTGTGTGGGTTGTAGACTCCGTCTCATGCTACCACTAGAGTGAAAGCACTGCCAGCATTCAAAAGTGACCACAACATCAGCCAGGAAGCATAGGAACTGAAAGTGGTCTGTGGTCACCACCTGCAGAACCACTCCTTTATTGGGGGTGTCTTGCTAATTGCCTATAATTTCCACCTGTTGTCTATTCCATTTGCACAACAGCATGTGAAATTTATTGTCAATCAGTGTTGCTTCCTAAGTGGACAGTTTGATTTCATAGAAGTGTGATTGACTTGGAGTTACATTGTGTTGTTTAAGTGTTCCCTTAATTTTTTGAGCAGTGTAAAACATAAAATCATTTTAGTCTCAAATAAATAATGAAACATGTTCAATTTGGTTTAAATAATGAAAAAAAATAGTGTTGGAGAAGAAAGTAAATGTGCAATATGTGCCACATATAAAAAAGCTAACGTTTTAAGTTCCTTGCTCAGAACATGAATATGAAAGCTGGTGGTTCTTATAGGCTCTTTAGTATTGCCAGACTAATCTCGTGAGTTGATAGGCTTGAAGTCATAAACAGCGCTGTGCTTCAAGCATTGCTAAGAGCTGCTCGCAAACACAGTAAAGTGCTATTTTGAATGAATGCTTACGAGCCTGCTGCTGCCTACCACTGCTCAGTCAGACTGCTCTATCAAATCATAGACTTAATTATAATAAACACACTGAAATTGTATTTCAGGCTTGTAGCCTTTGGTCATTAATATGGTAAAATCCGGAATCGATCATTTCGAAAACAAAACGTTTATTCTTTCAGTAAAATACGGAACCATTCCGTATTTTGTCGCTACGGGTGGCAACCGTAAGTCTAAATATTACTGTTACATTGCACAACCTTCAGTGTTATGTCATAATTATCAAAAATTCTTGCAAATTAATGACGGTCTTTGTTAGGAAGAAACACAGTTCGCAATGAGCCAGGTGGCCCAAACTGTTGCATATACCCTGACTCTGCTTGCACTGAACGCAAGAGAAGTGACACAATTTCCCTAGTTAATATTGCCTGCTAACATGCATTTATTTTAACTAAATATGCAGGTTTAAAAAAATATTCTTCTGTGTATTGATTTTAAGAAAGGCATTGATGTTTATGGTTAGGTACAATTTGTGCAACGAATGTGCTTTTTTCGCGAATGTGCTTTTTGTTAAATTGTCACCTGTTTGGCAAAGTTGAAGTAGGCTGTGATTCGATGATAAATTAACAGGCACCCCATTGATTATATGAAACGCAGGACAAGCTGGTTAACCTAGTAATATCATCAACCATGTGTAGTTAACTAGTGATGATGTGAAGATTGATTGTTTTATATAAGATAAGTTTAATGTTAGCTAGCAACTTACCTTGGCTCGTTGCAGCAACAAGCTCCTTTTGACGCTGCACTCGTTTAACAGATGGTCAGCCTGCCATGCAGTTTCCTCATGGATTGCAATCTAATTGGCCATAATCGGCGTCCAAAAAGGCCGATTTGTTATGGAAACTTGAAATCGGCCATGCCGATTAATCGGTCAACCTCTACTCTATACTGTCATTTTGCTTGTTTGATTGCCTTGCAGTGGGAATAACTACACTGTTTGTATTTGGCCATATTCCCAGTCACCTTTCCATGGTTAAATGTGGTGGTTCGTGCTTTCAGTTTTGTGCGATTGCCGCCATCTATCCACGGTTTCTGGTTAGGGTAGGTTTTAATAGTCACAGTAGGTACAACATGTCCTATGCACTTCCTTATAAACTCATTCACCGAATCAGCGTATACGTCAATATTATTCTCTGAGGCTACCCGGAACATGTCCCAATCCGCATGATCAAAACAATCTTGAAATGTGGATTCCGATTGGTCAGACCAGCAATGGTGGCAAAACGTTTAATCAACTGGCACCATGTTTGTACTACTTTCAGAGGAAACAATATTAAATATTAACCAGTCCAAAAATAAATGTCAGCTTTAATATACATTGTCTGACCAAGTTCACGGTTTAGCATTATTAAAGGTCCAATGCAGCCATTTTTATTTAAATATCAAATCATTTCTGGGTAACAGTTAAGTATCTTACCGTGATTGTTTTCAATTAAAATAGTCAGCAATGATCAAAAAATTGCTTCTTAGCAAAGAGCCATTTTCTCAAGCAAGAATTTTGCTAGGACTGTCAGGGAGTGGTCTGAGTGGGGAGGGGAAGAATGAAAACTAGCTGTTATTAGCAGAGAGGTTTGGAAAACATAATGGGCTTAGAACCTCTAGCCCAGGAAATTTGTGGGGAAACAACCTGTGGTTACCTAGGTTACCCCATTGGCTCACAGCAAAAAAAGTAGACATTTTATTGTTGTCTGCTTGTTTTAGTCAATTACAAAACTACATTTTAAGAAAAGTACAACATGTCTAAAGTTGACTTTTCAACATTGCCTGCTCTCGAGTGTTCTCACTACTTAGAAAAACTTTATATTGTAGGGCTTCCCTCATGCCCCATGATGTTGCTAGCTGCCACGTGAGTGCTAGCTAGCTAGCCAAGACCAACAACACAAAAGGACTATACATCTACAAGTGAGTGGAGTTACAAACGGACTATACTAAACAAGTTAAATGTCTTACCTGTGGGGAAATGCTTTCCACACATATAGTTACGTGTAGCCTACTTGGACAACAGGTCCCCACATTTCCCACTCTTCCACGCTGAAGTCACAGGGCTCTTCTCACAGGCTCCATTTCCCTAAGTGAGAGCATTGCGAACCTTAGGTCTGGATTTTTTTAGCTGGTTACATGTACATTGAACGACACAGCAGCTCTTCAACATGTTTTGTTCTTTCTGTATAACAAAAAATCTACGACGAAGTTGTCTCTTACAATGGGGGTCAATAGGATTTTTGCAGGTTTTCCCCAATTTGTGGGTGTGGTCGATGGGGAATTACTTATTATCGTGTGATAATGGCTGCCTGGTATTGTGATGGAATAATTTCCATGATAATGTAGAATGTTCATTCTAACTGATGTGCCTCATGTAATGGAATGTATTTTTGTAATGTCAGTTGAGTTGATTCAACAAATCACAGCACAGATTTATGGGTACAGTTCCTGCTTTGCTCCTATGGGTACACTCGCAATGGCCACAAGTCCACCCATAATGCCATCAATGACTTGAATGGGGATGCCCGTCTATTAAATCTATTTCTATGTTTGGAACTTTTTCTTATTGGTCTACTAATTTACCACCTGGTGATGTCACCAGGCAGGCCAAAACGCCATCCCACCAAAACAGGCTGAAATTTCAGGTGTTTTTTTTCAAACAGCTCTTACACTAAAAGGGCATTATCATCCTTTTTACAATTTTACAGTTTTATTTCAATTTCATCATAGTGTGGAAATATATATATATATATATATATATATATATATATATATATATATATATATTATAACACAAGACAATCACGTTTTTGACTGCACTGGGCTTTTAATTAAATCAAATGGAGAGACAACAACATATAGGCATGAACAGAAGTATTGGCATCCACTGTATGTATTCCTATTTGACTCAAACCCTTGAGTATAAGCAGAAAATGTTGCCTACATGCACCGATGATAAATACATCATATATGCCATTGTGAATCAGAGGGGCAGATAATCAAGCAGTAAAATGTGGTTAGAGAGGCTGCTAGGAGGTGCAACAAACACATGCCTGTAAAAAATGAGATGAGCCCACGCTCATCTGTGATTGCATAACAGACCCCAACAAGTGGAACTTAGCTCATCACCATGGGAACCGCTCTGAAATGGTGTGGAATGCTGGCGTTCCACCAAAGAGGCTTGCAGAATAATCGTCTTTTTTGGGAAGGGTACCCAAGATTCACAACAATACTGTGAGCATAAATTAATAGGCTGACTTAATGGGAGGGCTACCTCCCAGTCACCTCTATTCACATGGACATAAAGAGGGGTTTAGAAACCTCTAATGTGATTTGTGTAAACTTGTAATAAGGAGGGCCTTGTTAGGCCTGAGAGTACACTGAAAGTACACTGTGCACCCTGTCCTAATGCGAACGGCTGAATAGACATGGAATTGGAACAGGGTCAAGG